>NC_085024.1:13762940-13836897 GCF_963692335.1 Osmerus eperlanus
ACAATCCAGAGGCCCTCTCACTCTCCCCATGTCTATATCTACAGGTCCTCTCTCTCTCTCTCTCTCTCTCTCTCTCTCTCTCTCTCTCTCTCTCTGCTCTCTCTCTCTCTCTCTCTCTTCTCTCTCTCTCTCTCTCTCTCTCTCTCTCTCTCTCTCTCTCCTCATCTCTCTCTCTCTCTCTCTCTCTCAGTTCAGTTCAGTTCAAAGGGCTTTATTGGCATGAAAACAACAATTGTTCATATTGCCAAAGCAACGGTAGAATTACAGAAATATTAATCAATGTAAATCATGGCCTTATATATACTTATATTTCACCACACTCACATACAGAGACACACACGGCAGTTTAACATATACAGTGTATCTACACACACAGGTGTACAACTTGTATCCATGTTATTATTATTCAAGTTGGTATATTATTAATGTTGCCAAATAATCGGTATAAATAAGTAAAATAGATACACACACACATGTATATATACATATATATATGTATACGCATACACACATGTATACACACCCTCTCTCTCTCTCTCTCTCTCTCTCTCTCTCTCTCTCTCTCTCTCTCTCTCTCTCTCTCTCTCTCTCTCTCATCTCTCTCTCTCTCTCTCTCTCTCTCTCTCTCTCTCTCTCTCTCTCTCTCTCATCTCTCTCTCTCTCACGCACACACACACATACATCCCTAACCAGTCACCACATCGTTAGGGGCCATGTTTTGGGGTAAACACACAGGGCAGACCACACCTCTCATACCACTATCACATGACCAACCATTCATCATATCTCTCTCTGGCGCCTCTCCGTGTCTGAGACCCATCACCCTGCGTGTGTGTGTCTGTGTGTGTGCACATACACACATGCTTTAAAAACTGATGATTACCAGTGCTCTGTAATCAGTATCATGGTGATCATTTGAGAAGTGTGTTTCTGGCGCTCTGTTCCTACCTCATGACGAAACTGGTGATAAACACACCAAAAAACAGCAACCCTACCCAGATGACACAACATCATCTGTGAATCCTGCATTTTTAAAAACATTTCTCAGTATTGCACCAAACAAAAACCACATGCTTGCCTGAATGTAATCTTCTTTAAAATTCCAGTTTTTTTTTGAAGCACACCACAATGTAATAAGACTGTGAGGCTGGAAGAGAGGAGGGGTTTCCAAGGATGAGAGGGCAGCGACTGCCACCTCCCACCTATGCCGGCCCCTGGCCTCCAGTATTTGGGTCAAGACTGGGCCCTCTCCAGGGGGGAGTAGAGCAGAGGTATGTGATGCATGCTGCTTGCATGCTGCTTGCCACGCTACGGCGGGCACAGTAAGACCGTCTGACCGTTCCCTGTGAAAACAGCCCACTCACACACATTCTTTCTCCCTCTCGACTGCACCTCAATGAGCCAGGTCGACTCTGTGAGCTACTTCAGACAGACTGACTGACCAGAGTGAAAAGGAACGGAGTTCAACCTTCTATTGTGTGTCTCTTGGTGTGTTTCCCTGGTCGAGGGGCACACAGTGCGTTTCCTTATAGCTTTTCAGGAAGAAACAGAGGGGATTGGTGCCTGGGTTAAAGGAGGCGGAGCTACTGGGGCCAGTCCGGTCAGCTGGTTTCCAGGACAGGATTGGTTGGTTTCCAAGACTGTCCTTGTCTCTTAATGTGGAGTCCCTCTCTGAACAACACTCTGCAAACTGGGACCCACCCCCACATGCCTCCTCCCCCTCAATCACTGCCTTGCTGGCTGTGTATATATGTGCGTGGTGGTGTGTGTGAGAAGGCGTGTGCCCTCACACCCAGCACACACCGTGTGGGTCGGTGAAGGCGAGCGCGTGCGGTTCAAGGATGGTGCCCGGGTCTAGCTGCGGGCTCCAGAGACTCCGTTGTGCTGCAGCCCGGAGTGAGATGAAACGGGGGGGGGGGGCCTTAGGGCCGCTATGACATCAGACAAGCTGCTGCCCTCAGCCACAGAGACGCTCTCACTCCCCGCCGCAGCCACATACATACAGGAGCGGCACTGGTACGTTTCGCTGCAGTGCTGGCTTGAGGCGTGCTAGCGGCAGTGTCATCCCAGTCAGAGCTGCAGTGACTAGGACCCTTCCTGTGTAATCACTGGGGTTTCCTTTCGAGAGCAGAACCCTTTGACCTTCAGCCGACTTACATTGTGTGACTGTGTGTGGTGTGTCTGAGAGAAAGAGATACAGGATACTTCCTGCCTGGCTGCATTGCAGTATTTCATAGATAGCAGGGTTTAAGTCATTACCATACTAATGCCACTGGAGCATCATGTTACTGCAGATCAGACAGTCAGCAAACCACCAACCAGCCAGTCAGAGTCAGTCAGTCAGTCAATTAGACAACCAATTACCAGTTGGGCATTCAGCCATTCAGACAGTCAGCTAGTGAAACAGTGTGACAGGGCTACAGTGAGACAGGGCTGCAGTGAGACAGGCCTATAGTCAGACAGGGTTACAGGGAGACAGACAGGTCTACAGTGAGACAGGGATTACAGTGAGACAGGGCTGCAGTGAGACAGGCCTATAGTCAGACAGGGTTACAGGGAGAACAGACAGGTCTACAGTGAGACAGGGATTACAGTGAGACAGGGCTGCAGTGAGACAGGGCTGCAGTGAGACAGGGCTGCAGTGAGACAGGGTTACAGGGAGGTGTCCATAGCTATCTGTCACCCTAAGGTGGAGAGCTGTGGGACGGAAGGGGTTTATATGGCTGTATGTCTCCATCAGGAAGCCAAGACTGAAACTGATCCCTATCAGGCAGCATTTGTGCGTGTGTGTGTGTGTGTGTGTGTGTGTGTGCGTGTGCGTGTGCGTATGTGTGTGAGAGAGAGAGAGAGAGAGAGAGAGAGAGAGAGAGAGAGAGAGGAAGAGAGAGAGAGAGAGAGAGAAAGGGAGAGAAAGGGAGAGTGAAAGAGACTGATACATGAGAAGCTGCTGCTAGCTGTGCTGCCTTTAACTGCTCAGAAGAACATTAATCAGCCATCTATCAGCCTGCTTCCTGGCAACACACTCCTCCATCCGTCACTGGAGTACAGTATAACACAATACAGCCCCGGAGACACACACACACACATAATTATATGTTCATGTTATACTGTACATTATGTCTTTTACGCTCAGTACAGTGAGCTATACTTGGATCAATATTGCCCAGTCACTGAACAGATAGCAGATAGAATCTATTTTATCTCCTTTCCCAGTCCACCTTCTCTAACTCCCTACCAGTTCATCCCTGTCCCCATTCCCCTCCCTTCTTCCTCCTCTCCCTTTCTCCTCCATCCCTCCATCCCTCCCTCCCTGATCCTGCAGATTCCAGCATCTGATGGATCAGCACCACTGACAAGGTGACATCACAGACGACCCGGACCAAATGCAGCACACTGGTGAGACCCACCACCTGACACCCAGTTGCTAGCAGCACGGAGACGCTAACCCGGCGAGCCAGCCTGGGGCACAGAGAGAGTCACACGCTGGCCTGGGAGTCATAGTCTGGTCTAGGGAGTCATAGTCAGTGAGCTTGTTTGTTTGTGTTTTTATATTTATTTATTTGATGTCTCAATGTAAATCACTTTGGCTTCCCCTGTGGTTTTAAATGTGCTATATACATAAAGTTGATTGATTGATTGATAGTCTGGTCAAGGGAGATATAGACTTATATCTTAAGTTGTCAAAGTCTGTTCTAGAGAATCGTAGTCTGGGACACTAGGGAGAGTCACTGGGCAGTAATGACTTGCGTGTAATTATACGGGCTGATTGATCCACGCTCTTGATGAGGTCAGTGTGATGGGAGCGGAGTGCTTAGGCGGTCTGAGTCATAACGACGGCCTCCAGAGAGTTCATGCTGAGTCAGCGGCCTTCGTTTATCCACAGGCCATCCACCAAGAGAAACATGCCCTCCGTGCCCAGCTTCAGTCATCCTCCCCTTATCTCCTCTCGTTACCTCTCCATCCCTCTTGGTGGAGAAATGGCTCCCCTGTATTCCCTGAGGCCAGCCTCAGGGAATGTCTCATATCGCTGTCATCATCCTCCTCCTCATCATTATCATCATCATTACCAACACTGTCGTTATTATCCTCCTCATCATCATTATCATCGTTACCATCACTGTCATTATTATCCTCATCATCACCATCACCATCATCATTATCATCGTTACATCATTATCATCATTACCATCACTGTCGTTATTATCCTCATCATCACCATCACCATCATCATTATCATCGTTACATCATTATCATCATTACCATCACTGTCGTTATTATCCTCCTCATCATCCTCATCATCCTCATTACCATCACCATCCCCCTCCTTCTAATTTCTCAAACATTTACAGCAAAGATTACGACTCACAGAAGGGTTTCACACACAGAAGGGTTTCCCCCAAATCATGCCAACCCATGACATCGTACACAGTGTACGAAGGGGCAGGCCTCCAGTAGGCTCTCTAACCAGACACACGACTGTTGTATGTCGTCACAGAGCTACAGGTGACTGAGGCCACGTGACTATACTTACTGCTTAGTTTACCAACACATTGATTAGTAGTTAGGAGAGGAGAGGAGGGGAAAAGAGAGGAGTGGAGTAGAGAGTAGAAGATTTGCTGATAGGTTTGCATGGTAAATATGAGGTTGAGGTGCTAAGACACACGGCAGCTGACATCACTGCAGTGTGCAGGTGCTGTCGTAAAAGCCATGCTCAGAGCTCCTCGACGACTGCAGCCTCAAGATGTCATGACGTGCGTGAACGTGGACTTCTACGGTTCTATCGCTGGAACACTATTTCTCTCTGTCTCTCTCTCATTCTCACTATTTCTCTCTGACCTGCACAATCACACACACTCTAAGCTGCTGTAGCTTCCGACTGTGCTCTGCAAACAATACCCCAGCCGGACACCCCACCCTGTCTTCCCACCCTGCCCCCCCCACCCCGCCCAGTGGTTCATCAACACAACAACAACCCCTCTCTCTAACTCTCTCTCCATCCTACTTTTCACTCTCACGTTCTCTCCATTGTTCTCTCTCTCTCTCTCTTTCGGCCTCTCTTTGTCTCCCAGGACACCAGGAGAAGCCCGGAGAAGGCCTCTACTATAGCATCAGACAGACAGAGAGAGCAGGAGGACATCCAAACCAGCCGGGGCGGGGGGGGTGTACCTTTAAGAGAGATGATCTCGTTCTGAATGGACCTGCAGCTGTCCATCGCAGACCTCTGACCACTCATCGTGGAGGAAGATGACGATGAAGATGAAGATGAGGAGGATGGGGGAGGTGTATGTTCTCTGTGAAGTTCCTGGTCGGTTTGTTTTTTTTCGTCAGCTGGACCTAACCAGCCAAAGGCTCTTCCGGACAGCTTCTTTGCAGGTGTTGCTGCTATGTAAACTCTTTGATGCTTCTTCCTGCTTCTTGTTGTCTTTCTCTCTGTCTCTCCTGGCCAGCTTGCTCTGAGTCTGCTGTGTTTTGGTCTCTTCAGTCCACATGCACACTCACACACACTCCCTGTGTGTACAGGACAGGAATCTGGGCTGGGGGAAGCCCCTCCCTTCCTCCCGCCTCCTCGCTCCCTCCCTCCCTCCCTTCCCTCATCCTCCTCCACTACCCGAATCCATTCTCAGCCAATCCCACCACAGCCCAGTCATCACATTCAACATAAGTCAGCCAATCGTTCAGCAGTACTGTCATCAGCATGACCATGGTTCAGCCAATCGGTATGTAGTTCTATCATTCGGCCAGTGTAACGGTAACCGCTGAGAGTTTCAAAGGGGAGAATGGCAGGAAGAGAGAGAGGGAGAGGAGGAGAGGTGTAGGGTCATAAATTGATCGGAGGGGAGGAGGAGGAGAGGGGGAGGAGGATGGAAAGACAAATGGTGAAGAAACAGACTCCTACTTGCACGGCCACACCCTGTCCTTTCAGGGCTGCTTCCCAGATCAGAACTGACCACAGGCAGCCACACACACACGCACACACACAGATAAAACATATAAGCGACTGTTGACCTCCAAGCCAAATGGTTTAAGACACTCCTACATACCTACACATTCTACAGTTTACAGTCAACTGGGGTTTCTAATCTCTGAAGTCGAAATCACCACTGCAATATGATCCAACAGCAATAACATCACATATTAAAAATAGGTTGCACAGTGGCTTATATGACATTGAAATTCCATGGTTAATGTAGGGTCTTTGAATAACAAAGAGAAACAGGCTACTGTGTTGAATATGAAAACATCCCATCGTTTTATTAACATCCCTAGGGCTCTCTCAATCTGCAGACCCACAAAATTGCATAACATACCCAGCTACACAAAACACACAACACATTCTGTCCAAGTAAAGCCAGTGCTTGGAAAGACAGGATGTTTGATAATAGCACAGTGCCGTGTCATGGACAGACCAGTCCAAAACGACACAAACTTTGTGACTGTAGTACGTCGGATAATCATAACTCATCATCTTTGCAAGTATGCAGTTTTTCTATCAGCAGTAACTAGTCAGGTTATACCAAATGAAATAACTTAGTACAAAACCCTCTCTCTCCCCCTTTCTCTCTGCCTTTCTTTCTCTCTTTCCCTTTCTCTCTCCCTCTTTATTTCTCTCCCCCTTTCTGTGGAGGAAATGCCTCACAGATAGTTGGCAGCAGAGGAAGTAAAAGTCTAGCCATTCTGTAATGTCAAGGATGAATCAATAGTGTGTGTGTGTGTGTTGTGTGTGTGTCTTTCTCTTGGATAAGGCCATGGCTGGCATCCCTGGCTACTTCCTGGTATGTTCCTGTCCCAGCATCCTCAGGGGTAGAGACCTGGCAGTGATTTTCCCCGCTTGTCCTGAGGTGGGTTCTGTGATTGGCTGTTAACCTGTGTCTGAGGCCGATGTGATTGGCTGGCTCCTACAGCCCTTGGACATTGTCGTCCATTACTCATGGTCAGCCATTAATCAATAACACAGCTGTTTGCTAGACCAAATTCACCCGGTTGGGCCTGTGCTCCTATCTCATCTCCCTTCTCTCCTCCCTCCCCCTCTTCTCTTGTTTTCTGTTCCTTTGACAGACTGAACTAACTCCTCAACCCCTTTCGCACCCCCCCACCCTCCAACCCCCCTTCAAACTGAGATACCACAGGGGGACCCTCTAGTTAACCAGTCCCAGCTCTTACAAAGGTGTCAGTGTGCGCTTTATCTGGGCTTTGGTGAATGCGTGTCACTGTATCGACTGATGGATGTCACTGGACGTGCCTGCAGGAGTCGATCATAGGCCACAAGTATGTGCTAATGAGTTGGAAGCAGACGTTAGCTAGCAGACATGTTCGTTTTCCCCCGGGTGCCCTGAGAGAACCCAGACCTCGACCCTAACCCATCCTCCTATGGGTGGTGCTAGTGGTCCCTGGTATGTGCAGCCCTACCATAGCGTCAGGACAGCAGCCAGTTGAGTGTTGGCCCTGCTTCTGTGTAACTGTGTTCAGCCTTGGGAGGAACCACCGCCTCCTCCTTTCCCTCCTTCTGTTTCACTCTGACAGAACGAGAGATAACGAAAGACTGAATGTCCCAGTAAGCTGTGATCTCTTGACACCACAGTAGACTGAACAGAGCTCTGGGTCCTTCTACACACACACACACACACACACAAACACACACGTGCGCAAAGCTTACAAAGGGTATTAATGAAACACACAGACTTAACAAAGGCGAGCTGTATGCAGTAACTGGCCAGCTGGTCCAGGGAACATGGGGATGGGAGTATAAACCAGGAGAGGTGTTTTAACTGGGACAGATCTGGGGTTACGAGGCCCTGGGTGGTACTTAGCAGAGAGCGGCTGCGGCTGTGCCTGTGGGGCTGGCAGAGGCTGGGCTGGGGCTAGGGGTATGCAGGGGTTGGAGGGCTGGTAGGGGCTGGGGACTGGGGCTGGGGTAGGTGAAATGGGGGGCTGATATGGGCTGTGGCTGGGTCTGTAAATGCTACTCTGCAGTTTATGTGGCCATAACAGGCTTATAGAGGGGAGCTGTCAGGCTGGACCAGACTTTATGAGCTAGACAAGGGGTTGGGTGGGATGGAGGGACGGAGGGAGGGAGGTAGGGAGGGAGGGTGTTAATGCTTGCTTCAGGAATCCTCCATCAAATCCTTAACACAGATCCAGAGGCCCTCTCACTCTCCCCATGTCTATATCTACAGGTCCGTCCTCTCTCTCTCTCTCTCTCTCTCTCTCTCTTCTCTCTTCTCTCTCTCTTCTCTCTCTCTCTTCTCTCTCTCTCTCTCTCTCTCTCTCTCTCTCTCTCTCCTCTCTCTCTCTCTCTCCTCTCACTACTGTCACTCTCTTCCTCGCTCTCCCTACCCATACCCCAACCTCAGTCCTAACCTCTCCCCCAGCCCAGGCCTCCGATCCAGCCCCAGCCGCAGCCTCGGGCCCTGAGCCAGCTCTATCCGGTAGCAGCACTGTGGTGGTCCTGACAAAACATTCCAGCCATGTGAGCTCACTCAGACACGCAAGCTCCAGTCCGGTGTACCAGCTCAGAGGGCAGGGCAGCAGCCAGACAGCCTGCCTGCCTGCCTGCCTGCCTGCCTGCCAGCGTGCCAGACAGCCATTCAGTCAACCAGCCAGTCAGCCTGCCAGCCAGCTAGCCAGTCAGTCAGACAGCTTGCACACACAGCAAGACCATCTCTGTGTACTCTTGTGATAACAATGTTGGATTTGGGTTTAGGCCAATCCAAAAGCTTCTAGGTTTTGGGTCCAGATCAACAACCTGGGTTACACACACACAAACACACACACACAAACACTAACCGACCCAAGCCTTCCGGAAGCCACTCTGTCATCAACATCAGGGTAAAACATTAAAGGGCATTAAAGTGGAAAACACACAAACACACACATGCACATGTCCCTTTAAATGAGTGTTAAGAGGGCAAGGTGCTTTGACACACTTGGACTGAAACCCCCCCATATTGTTAGTGCCCGTTGCAGTTCAGTGTTGTACATGAACATAATGTCACAATTGATTTCATACTGACAGAAAACACTGAATCCAACTTTCCTACAATATCTTTCTGTATCAGAAGTTGTCTGAAATGGTTATTTCATTGGCACTTATTTGCTTTTCACAATGTATGCTTGTATGCATGTTTTGGATAACCGCAATGTTTTTGGGGCTCGTTGTTTATGATCATTGACCTATGCACTTTTTGTAAAGCTCTTTCTTGTAAGTCGATTTGGATAAAAGCGACTTACAAAAATGAATAAATGTAAATGTAAGTCACTCCATCTCATTGTAAGTTATGATCGGGGGTGAGATAGAGAGATAGAGAGACAGAAGGGCAGGCAGACAAACAGAAAAGCAGACAGGCAAACAGGAAGACAACCAGCCAGCCAGACAGGGACAGACTGACCAGACAGACAGACAGGGACAGACTGACCAGACAGACAGACAGGGACAGACTGACCAGCCAGACAGACAGGGACAGACTGACCAGACAGACAGACAGGAACAGACTGACCAGCCAGACAGACAGGAACAGACTGACCAGCCAGACAGACAGGGACAGACTGACCAGCCAGCCAGACAGGGACAGACTGACCAGCCAGACAGACAGGGACAGACTGCTCCACTCGGGTCCTCTGCTGAGGGTCACTCAGCCTGCAGCTGCTCCAGCTCTGAGGAGGGAGATGACTTCCTACCCAGAGGGCCGAGCAGCAGGCTGAGGAATTCTGGGAATGGAGGTTCAGTCTTGAGAGAGGGAGTCGAGGTTAGGCCCCCCCTCCCCTCCCCTCCCCTCCCCTCTCCTCTCCTCTCCTCTCCTCTCCTCTCCCCTCCCCTCCCCTCCCCTCCCCTCCCCTCCCCTCCCCTCTCCTCTCCTCTCCTCTCCTCTCCCCTCCCCTCCCCTCCCCTCCCCTCCCCTCCCTCTCCTCTCCTCTCCTCTCCTCTCCTCTCCCCTCCCCTCCCCTCCCCTCCTCTCCTCTCCTCTCCTCTCCACCTCCCCTCCCCTCCCCTCCCCTCCCTCCCTCCCCTCCCCTCCCCTCTCCTCTCCTCTCCTCTGCCCTCCCCTCCCCTCTCCCCTCCCCTCCCCTCCCCTCTCCCCTCCCCTCCCCTCTCCTCTCCCCTCCCCTCCCCTCCCCTCCCCTCTCCTCTCCCCTCCCCTCCCCTCCCCTCCCCTCTCCCCTCCCCCTCCCCTCTCCTCTCCTCTCAATGGGGTGGATGATAAGGAGGGTGTTATGAGACCAGGGTTCCACTAGAGGGCAGCACTTCCAAAACCCTGTACACCACAGGCCCATCATAACCCCAGCATAGAACTAACCCCCACCTCAGTTTAGACTTCACTCATAACAATGACTCCGACTCCTAAAGTGTGTCTGATGTTTACGGCATTTTTTCCTGCAGGAACCTGAAGGGAATCTGAAATGCTCTTCTCTCCAGTGATGCAGGTCAGACACGGAACACCAAACCAGAGCACGTGTTCAGAACGTTGTTGGATGCATCTCCACTGCAGCGCAGCGCCTCGGGCGTTAGCCATGATGCTATTTCAGTAGCATGCATTTTTAATGGCTTGGTTACATCTTCCCTGATCAATAGATGCTGAGTTGGGTGGATTTACTTCCACAGGGAGAGTCATGGGTCTCCAGGGAGCTGTACACTGGAGACGGTAAGTGTGTGAGGCTGTGTGTGTATGTGTGTGTGATACCCAGAAATCTATGCAGAGGATCAGCAAATCCAGACAGCAGCTTGGTCAAACATGAGAAGACTGTCACACTAAGTCATGCCCTCAGTGGCACTACTACAGTGTGTGTGTGTGTTCGTCTGTCAGTGATCCTCGCAACTTTACACATGTCCCTTATTCCTAACAAGTGTCAGCCAATCACAGGGCTGATCAATGGCGAGGGAGGCCATACTAAAGCTCTGTCTACAATTCTCCCCTCTCTCTCTCTCTCTCTCTCTCTCTCTCTCTCTCTCTCTCTCTCCTCTCTCTCTCTCTCTCTCTCTCTCTCTCTCTCTCTGTCTCTGTCTCTCTCTCTCTGTCTCTCTCTCTCTCTCTCTCTCTGTCTCTCTCTACCTCCGTTCTCTGCTCTGCCTCAATACCACCCCGCTTTCTCACTCTCTATCGCTCCAGTCACCCCACTCTCCCTCCCTCTCCTTCTCTCCTCGCCCCCTTCTCTCCCCACTTCCTCTCTCTGGGACTGCAGGCGCCTGCTTGACTGAGTCTGCTCCTGTGTTTTCAGACAGCAGGCAGACTCATCCAAGATGTCCGCCTGGGTAGTATCGATTCTGCTCCGGAACATCAGCTTCCCCAGACTAAAACATTCTCCTCTCGTTTACCGTCCTCCGCTCATCCTCTCTAAATTCTAAGCTATTGGCTAAGACGATATAATTTGAATCGCATAATAATCCCTTCAAGCACTAGAAATGAACAGCCAGCACACACACACACAGACACACACATACACACAGCTGTACAATCAGAGAAACAGGAAGACAGGTTGTAGATACTGTCGTTGGCTGACGCATGCCAGCAAAGCAAAGGTCATGACCTTAACTCCAACCCCCAATACCCAGTCCTCAGGTAACGTCATACGAGGCGCATGACATTTACAGTCAAAAACACACGTGTAGTCTTCCCGCACATTCCACACACACAGACGCACACACACACACACATTTTGTCTTCGGTACAACACGGCCTCCATGGCTTGAGACTAGACCAGAACAGATAGTCACACAGTAGATAAACAAACATTGAGCTGTGTTGTCAGTGTTCTCAGTAATGGAGGTCACTGAAGAGCACAATGCTGTTTCCTACGCTGCCGACCCACAATCCCTTGTTTCTCTGAAAGAAACCCAAGCAGCAGTGGCTACAGGAAGAGCAGAATTAGCGCCAGCTTCAGCGCCACGATAAGAAAACAAACACCAGTCGTTTTTCTTTTCCAGCATGACCGTTTGTCCCACCGAAGAGGGGGAAGGGGGTTTAAACCACACAGGGTCAAACCAAAGTTCAGCTCGTATCTGATCGACAAGGAGCTTTGACTTATCTGCCCATCGGTAAACTTGGGTACACCCACCCTGGAGTGGGCCTCAGGAGGTCTGGAGGTCTGGCGTGGAGCTAGGCTGTTCTGGTCAGAGGGTCCAGGGGCGAGGGCGGATGAGCAATGCTGGCAGGGTACTGTGGGGATGTGAGGATAGGGTGTCTTGGGGGTAAAGTTAGGGTGTGTGCTAGCGTGTGGCTGCCAGGAACACTAACTACCCCGCTAACAGAGGAGAATGCAGCAAGTGAGGCATTCTGGACCCCCCCCCTGGGATGTACGTGAGTGTGAACATGTGTGTGTGTGTGTGCATGTGGGCATGTGTGTGTGTTTGTTTGTTTGACAGCATGTATATGTGTGGGTGTGTGTGTGGCAGCTGCATGGGAGGTGACCTGGCAGAACATTCCGGGTCCTCGTGGTGACTGTCATGCTGCTCCAGTTGCTCTGCGTGCCGTGCTGTCGCAGTAAGCTCGGCCTTTCAGCACACGTCTACTCACACACACACGTGTAAACACACACACACACACATACAGTACAGACAGTCACATATCTCCACACACAATGATGCCTTCACATAAACATACATGCAAACACACGTACACAATGAACTGCATAGACGCATGCAAACACACAAGCATACTTCTTCTCTCTCACACACACACACAGACACACATACACACACACACACACACACACACACACACACAGAGAGATGGTTTGCAGGTCTTAATGGTTACTCAGTGTCATTAATAAACTGTGCAGCAGGACAGGAATGCTGTGTGCTGCCTGGACAGCTCAGCTACTATTTAGGTCTCTTCATCAGTCTCTTTGTTCTCCCGAAGAAGCTTCTGGAACATCTTCAATGGGAGCCCAACTATAAACACCAGAGTCACTTGTCTCTGAACAGAGCTTTCTCTCAGAGGTTTCTCTCAGCCCAGACACACACACACACATACATACACCATTTTGGGTTCATTAAATCCATAGAGTTGCACAGTGTGGCCATTCACATCTGTAAATAGGTATTGGCAGATCCTGGGACACACAGGGAATGAGTTAGACCGAGCGATAGCACTCAAAACTGGCTTATCACATATCGCTGACTTAAACACACACAGGAACATACAATACATTGCAGTGTTTAACACCCTTCTCTCTCTCTCTCTCTCTCTCTCTCTCTATCTCTCTCTCTCTCTCTCTCTCTCTCTCTCACGTACACACAACACAAACACACACACACACACTGCATGGTTGCAGTGAGCATGGGAGAGGGGAGGTTGGGAAATGAGGGGGATGGAATGTTTTGGAGGTGACTCCAGCGCTGCTTTAACGACCCATTCCTTCCATGTCCCAGCCCCTAGTGTGTGTGTGTGTGTGTGTGTGTGTGTGTGTGTGTGTGTGTGTGTGTGTGTGTGTGTGTGTGTGTGTGTGCGTGCGTGTGTGTGTGTGTGTCCCAGACCTCTAGTCAATAAAGCGTTCAACCCAACCCAGCCCAGCCCAGCCCATAACAGGCAGACATCTGAACAGAGGATGGGGAGCTGAAGAAAGAGAGCCATTGTGTAACACACACACACATGTACACACACATGTGTGTAACACACACACATGTACGCACGGAAACACACTAGATCTAGTGATAAAAACTGGACTAAATATCAATAATATTTCAATAACTGATCTACCCCTCTCAGACCATCATTATATACTTTTAATGTGGAAATTATCCTGTGTGTAATGTGTAATGTACAGTATAAGCTGATATTATTAAGGAAGTACATCTACTTTCGGAAACAGTAGTCTACTATTTCACTGAAGTATTAGCATCATGACATTAGCCTGTGTTGCCCGGGCAACACATACTACAGTGGTCTATGATGTAGCGTTATCTGTTTTCAATCGTTAAAATAAACATTCCTCACATATACATTTTCGTTGTAGGATTTATTCTGACATTAGTAAACGATTTGTTGGTGAAATTACCATTACCTGTGGTTTCAAACCAGTGTAGCTCACTGCAACGCGGTAGCTTACGCGAGACACACGACAAAAACATCTAACTTACACAGCTGTTTAGGAAGTCAAACGGCGACAGAACATGTTCGGCACTCCCCTTACTTAAATCAAAAGTCTATCTAACTACTAACCTGAACTTCATTGCCACAGCCTAAACGTTGTCAATCTGTTCATGAAAATAATTAATTTCAGCTTAAACCGTACAACGGAACGTTAAATCCAATTCAACCAACGCAATCGCTAACAAGACGAACACAGCAGTAGTCTAGTACTGTACCGTAGTAGTAGAATTTACCGGGGCAGCTTCTCCACACAGGGCTATATCGCATTTTGCGTTGTTACTGACAATGATCGCTACCAGTGAGCTTTTTATAAATGAGCGATTTTCCACTAAATAAATGTCAAGCTTATTTACGTTTTGGGGGGCATATTTTCAGTTAGCAGATGGTACTGTTTGAATCGCGATTCCATCTTCTACTGCCGGGTAACGTCGTAGAATAATCTTCAAAGGGGGTTCTTTATTAATGAATGAATGCAATGAGTAGGCTACATGCCTGAAAATATCATGAGAAGGGAAAAACTTAAAATGACGTTTAAATCATAGAGATTAGGTCAATTTTTACACCGGTCTGCCAAATGTATTAGTTTTGATTCAACGATGAGGCTGCCTCTTGCAGGGGAAATGAGAAGACATCTATTTCATTCTACACTTCACTCGTATTTTCAGTTGTAAATGAGCAGCAAAAAAAATATGCTTTTAAATCTATGTAATCTTTATAAATAATAAGTATGCATTTTTATATAACATATACAGAAATATCAGTTGTAAAAATGTCATTCAAAAACGGACCCCTGTGCAACCGACGCAAGCAAGCACACCCTACAATTTCCCCAGAAATTGTACCCTCTCTAGTTTTATTGTAGAATCTTGGTTTAGTAAATTTGGGTCATTATTTGACTTGCTATTTTTACTTTGTCTAGGTCAGAGTTGGCGAACTCTGATAGCGTACAAGAACTCTGGTCGCGTGAAGTATTTAACCCTCGTGCTGCCTTCGGGTCACATGACCCAAAGGTTCATAATGAACCATCGTTGTGTTTACCCAATTTTACCCAATACAAAAACAAATAAAAATCATTTTCTTTTAACCTTCGCAATGTGGGGGGTCTGAGACAGCCCAACTGTTAAAAGAAAATGCTTCACTTTGTTTTTGTATGCGGTAAAGTTGTCGCAATACGACGGTGGGTCACAATGACTGATGGGTCAGAACGACCCGAAGATAACACAAGGGTTAAACAAATATGTAAAACAATCTGTATTCTTGATCTGAGGCAAAGGATCTGTTAACAGAGAATACGGCCCATACTCTTGACCTGGGGAAAGGATCTGTTAACAGAGTGTATGGTTTTATATATACAGACCAGGGGTGAACCAAATGTATATGTTACTTTTAAGATGCATGTTTAAAGTTGGTTTCTCTCTTGAACAGAGATCTTATTGGGATTTTTATTTTTGTTTGAATTGTTTATCACTTGTATTATTGTTTTTATTGATTTTATGTAAAGCACCTTGAGCTGCAATTCTTGTATGAAATGTGCTATATAAAGTCTTACTTACTTACTTACAGACACACACATGTACACACACATGCATAGGCTGATCCAGCATGAACACCTATTCCTCAAACTCTTGACAGCTGTCTCTCATTGCCCTGATTGGAGCTTCAGTTAGGATAGCAGGTGGAGATCAAGCCTATCATCACAGCATGTTAGAAGCAGGACGGTGATGAGGGAGGGGGGGGGGGGTCAGGGGAGGTCCCATAACTGGACAGCTCAGCACTTTATAGAGACAGCAGACTACAGCAGTGAACTCAGTGCACACACACACACACACAGCGCTGTCTGACAACATTGTTTGAACTTGAGCTTTAATAGACCCACATACTATCTGTCTGTCACACACACTCTGCTTCTTTCTCTTTCACTCTCTATCTGTCTCTCTGCCTCTTTCTCTCTTTCTGTCTGTGTCTTTCTCGGCCTCTCTAATTCTCTTTCTTTCTCTTTCTCAGACTCCTGATTCAAGTGGGAAGAGTTTCTGTTTTCCATAACTGTGTGTTTGACAGGAAACTGACGTGTGATGGGACACATAGTCTTTCTAAGGAACCAGGGTTCCCAGCACAACCATCCTCCTTCCATCCTCCTTCCTTCCTCCTCCTCCACCTCCTCCTCCTTTATTCAACCCTGACCCTGGGTGAACTCTGACCCTTGCCTAGACATACACATACACACACAGTGCCTCCTCGCATTCCTTCCCACACACAGTCCCCTCCCACTCCTCCCTACACACAAATACACACACACACACACACTAGCATGCAGCCATGCATACACACACACATACACCGTGGTAGGACCAACACGTTGCCAGGAGGCGACAGGCCACAGCCCCTCTCCGCCAGCATGGTCGTCAAACCTCACGCTGCCCTGACACCGCCCCTCCCCCCTCCCTCTCAACTCCACAACCAGGACTTTGGAAGCAAGGATATTTGATCATCTCTATTTCGTGTCAGTGATATGTACAGTGTGTGCTGGACCAAACACAACCTACTTGCATGTTTTACCTTCAGGCTTTTTTGTTGTTGTTGGAATCGTTGTCTCCTCTCTTTTTCTCACTGTCACTAGTTCACCCACTCGGGTGTCTCCCTTGTATGGGATGCAACAACACACATGCATGCATGAACACACACACAAACATTCCACCATTCCACCAACCAAGCACTCATCACTCTCTGACCTGTCCTATGTTAACATTGACCTTCCTAGTTATGTAGTCACGCTTTCAAACACACTCGCCCATACTCACATGCACACATTTTCACACACACACACACTCACTACAGGCTGATTTTAAATAGCTTTCAACTTAAAACTTAAATAGCTCATTCATAAAGCACAGTGACTGACTACTGCCCCTATCCTCAATGTACCTCACACACAACGCCACCTAAATAGACACAGGGTAATCTAAGCCAACTATATTGTCAGTTACGATTGTAGCAGAGCCAAAATATTCCCCTAGTTAGAAGCACAATCCTATTACCCTGTACTCCATGACAAAAATCAGCACACAGTATGTTCCAGTTACAAAACAACTCCCATCACAGCTTTAACAGCTCCCTACAACCAAGCTGACAAACGAACAGCCATGCTGTTTCCTTATTTGTTTGTTTTATATCCAAAAATACGATGGTATTTCAATTACCCATGGCAGACAATTAAGTCTACCGTCCCAAGCCTAAAATAACATGATAATAAAGAGACAGACGGAGGGAGGCCAGGGCTATATCTGGGGGTATGTTAACCCTGAGAGAGAGAGAGAGAGAGAGAGAGAGAGAGAGAGAGAGAGAGAGGAGAGAGACACAGAGAGAGAGAGAGAGACACAGAGAGAGAGAGAGAGAGAGACTGGCCAACTAGGGCTGGGCATTCCCCCTTATCACCTGCTGTCTCTACTGGCCCCAGAGGACAGGGGGAATATATCCAACCAGGAACAGGACCAGAACATGAATAAGGATCAGGATCAGGACCAGGTCCAGGTCCAAGACCAGAACCAGCACAAGGACCAGTACCGGGATCAGGACTGGGACCTGAGCCAGGATCAGTTAAACTGTGGTGAAGGGCTGGAGATGGGTATCAGAAGAACACACACACGTTTGCCACCGGTGTGTTTACACACCACATACTTTCCATCATTGCACATCCACAGTCCATAAAAAAACACACACACACACCCTCCTTCATACACACAAACACACAGCTATACACAGACAGATACAGACAGACAGACAAACAGAAACACACAAAGAGGATGAGTTAGAGAGTGAAGAGCCACAGAGAGAGACGCGCAGAGACGCCAGTACGGCTAGAGGCAGAGGAGGCTGTGTGCCTTAATAAGGAGAGCAGGGAGGAGGCCATGGAGACCATCTGGAGGATAAACACCTGACAACACTGCTGCTCCTGGCTACCATTACCCCCTGGTAAACACACACACACGCATACAGACACACACACACGGCTCTCAAGCGCGCACCACAAAGACGTCACACATAGCTAGCCACACACGCGGCCAATCCCCCCCCCCACCCCCCTGCACGCTGAACCATCCTAGTCCCAGCAACGGTGATTCAGCACAGGATCACACTCCAGCCCCCCCACACCACCGCCACCAGAAGTGGGGCGATATTTATAGAGGTGCCCCACGTCCTCCTCTGATCGGCCCGGGGGGAAAGCTGGGCGAACGAGGGAGCAGGGAGGAGGAGGAGAGGGCGGGATCCCAAGGAGGGGGATGAGGGTTGGATGATCAATGAAGAGGAGGAGGTCTGCGAGGAGGAGAAAGATCTCTGACACTGAAACGTCGGGCAGTGTGTTGCTTTGGAGAGAGGGGAGCTGGACGGGGGGAGGGAGAGACAGAGGGGGGGATGGAGTGAGGGGAGAAGGGAAGGGTAGAGAGGAGTGTCACTGAGGAGAAAAAAGCTTAAACCAGCTGATTATCTGGGGCATGGTAAGAAGGGGTGGGAGGAGGTACGGAGGAGAGGACGAGGAGTTGGGGAAGTGAGATGGGAACTGGGGATGAGAAGAGGAGAGGAGAGCAGAGCAGAGTAGAAAGGAGAGGAAAGATGTGAGGAGAGGACAAGAGGGAAGAGAGGTGAGATGAAGAGGAAACAGAGATCAGGAGAAGGACAGAGGAGAGGAGAGAAGCGGAGAGGAAAGGAGAGGAAATGAGGAGCAGTGGAGAGTGTCGGTGAGAGTCTCGTGATGCTACGAGGAGGCAGGTGTGAGAGCTGAAGGACAACAGGAAGCTAGCAAGTCCAGGATATCCACTTTAAAACAGTTATGTCCGACAGCATGCCTCTGCTGCATTGTAAATCATGGTGCGTACATCTGTAAAGATACATAGATGCTGATATCTGTCATATAACTACATGACGCTGTGGTACGTTTCCAGTCTTGGTTGTCATAGAAGCACCTGTCCATGTCTTCTACCAGCAGGGGGAGGGGTTTAAACCATCACCGGCTCGGCACATCATGAGGCTCCGCCCCTCTCAATTTCACCAGGTCAGAGGTCATGGCGACAGAGCCAGCTTCTCACAGGCACACATCACACGCTAGCTCTCCAGTAAATCCACTGTGAACTTTAACAACCTCGTCGGAGAGGGAGGGAGAGAGAAAGAGAGAGTGAGATAGAGAGAGAGAGAGAGAGAGAGAGAGAGAGAGAGAGAGAGAGAGGGAGGGAGAGAGAGAGAGAGAGAGAGAGAGAGAGAGAGAGATAGAGAGCGATGGAGAGAGAAGGTGAAAGAGAGAGAGAAAGATAGGCAAATGGAGAGATAGAAAGGGAGAGAGTGACAGCTAACATGTGTGCCAATCAATACAGAACTCAGCACTCCAGAGATGCAGGGAGCGTGGCTGCTCTCGGTTGCATAGCGACACACACACACACCCCTGCACAGACAATACGGAGAGAACACATGCTCACAGACCCACACAGACCCTCCATGCGTAAGCACCTGTGAAGTCAATCCATGTGTGTGTGTGTGTGTGTGTGTGTGTGTGTGTGTGTGTGTGTGTGTGCGTGCGTGTTTGTGTGTCCGTACCTTTATACTTCTCCCTGACATTCTCATAGGCCTGGATGAAGTCTTGTTCCTCAGCGTTGGGGGGCAGACACGCGGGTTCATACATGGCCATGCTGGCTCTGTCTGTCGGGGGACGGGGGGGGGGGGAACACTGGAGGGGGTGGGGGGTGGTCCTCTCCCTCTTCTTCTCCTCTCTTCTCTGTTCTTCTCGCCTTCCGCCTTGAGCTGGAGAGCTGGTCCCTCTCTTTCCCTGGGCTGTGCGAACCTCTGCTGTTCTCTCTCTCTCTCTCTCTTTCGCTCAGTAGAGTGTGATCTCTCCCCCGCTCCTAACTTCGTTCCATAGCCCCGTGCCACACCCCCCCTTCCCCTCCTCCCCCTCCCTCCCTCCCTCTCTCTGCCCGCCTCAAAAATACTCATATGAACGCCAGGCCCCTCCTTTTAAAGACATATGCACTCAGCATGGACACAGGGAGCCAAGAATTCTCTTCCTCTCTCCCATACACACACACACTCACACACACACACACTCACACACACACACACACACAGGACATGCTGCACACACTTCCCAAAGCAAATGACTTCCTACAAGAGCAATTGCCAAAATCGGAAGACACGTGTAAACACATACAGACCAATTAAACAAAACACACACACTTACATGCTCTTCTAACATACACACACAAACAACAGGCAGAACACACAACTTATAGATGTGTCTGCCTTAGAGTTTATTAATGTATTAGAGCCAGTGTCCATACAGGCTGCTTGGCGCTGGTCCTGTCCTTGACTTGCTTCAGAAACCCACCCTTGTAGACCCCCCCACCCACCCTTCGTACAAGGGAAATGCTGTGGAAAGAATGACTGCGGGTGTGGGTGTGTGTGCATGTGTGTGCGCATCGGTTCATCCGTTCAATATAGAAGCTGAGAGTGTGTGGGTGAGTCTATGACATGAGTGTCATCGTTCTGAAATGGTGATGAACGCCATCACCACTGATATCTCCCTGCTGTTGTCCCTGGGAGCCCCTAAACTCAATCACCCACACTAGAAAAATCCCCCTGGTTCCTGTCCAGCCAATCAGACTCTCCCTGGGACAAGGTCAAGGTCCTGTTCCAATACTGTACCCATGCCTCCTACCCTCCTTCTTTCCCTTCCTCGTCACACACCTCGCATGCCTGAACACTAGGATAAATAAGTCCTTCCAACAGACTGTTACAAATGCAGGCATATAAAACCAGGTCTTTCATAAGGAGGCGAGGCAGGAAGGACACATTGTGAGAGTATCTAAACAGGCCCCAGGCTTTTCCTTTTCCTGGGAGGAAAAAAGCTGTGCTTTCCCCTCTCTCTCTCTCTCTCTCTCTCTCTCTCTCTCTCTCTCTCTCTCTCTCTCTCTCTCTCTCTCTCTCTCTCTCTCTCTCTCTCTCTCTCTCTCTCTCTCTCTCTCTCTCTCTCTCTCTTCTCTCTCTCTTTCTCTCTCTCTCTCTCTCTCTCTCTCTCTCTCTCTCTCTCTCTCTCTCTCTATCCACATCCCTATTCCTCTCTCCCTTTCCCTTTCTCTCTCCCTCACCCTTTCTCCTTCTCTCTCTGTCTGTCTCGGTCTCTCTCTCTCTCCCTCTCTCTCTCTCTCCCTCTAAAGCTAACCCTGGTTAATGTACACCCTCTGAGATCCTCAGAGTTCCTCTTTGCGTCTCTCTCTCAGGAGATGTAAAAGAGACAATGTTTAGCACCTCTAATCCTGTAATGGCTAGACCTGAGACTAAGTCTCTCTCTCTCAGATACACACAGACACACACACACACACTGTATCACTACGTCACATACACGTACACGTATGACTGAGCAAACACACTCTCTCTGCAAACCCCAGTTTCAGGGTCAGCAGTAATAGTTACATGCCTGATTCACCTCTAAAGGCTGCCCACTATATATAGACACAGCAGACGTCAGCCAGACACTCCCTAGTGACTTACTGCTCATCCAGGTGACTGTGTGTGTGTGTGTGTGTGTGAGGGGGGGGGAGGGGGAGGTGCGCAAGTTTTCAACATGAGGCTTAAATTACTAACACGAGCGTGCCATATCAGCGATCAAAGAGTCTGAATGTAAATGTGTGGGGTCCAGGAAGTGTGTGTGTGTGTCCTGACAGCACCTGGGGACTGTACGACCCTGTGAGCAAACACTCACCCGTCACGGGCGTGAAACACAAAATCTGTCCGGCGGGTCAGCGGAGTCATGTGACCTCGCGTGAACGCCCTGGAACCACAGCTGACACGTGCGCCACACTGGATGTCCTGTGACCTGCGGCCTGGGGGTGAGGGCGGGGGAGGGGGGGGGGGGCTGGGGGTGACTCCCAGGACCTCTGAGGGAAGCAGGAGGGTGAGGAGGAGGATGTGAGGAACACAGATGGCGCTGAATGCCTCAGCAGGATCTGGCTGGGGCTCCGCTGGAGGAGAGCCCATCTGCAACATCTCACGTGTGCTCTGACAGCTCCACCCAGATGGGAGGGGCCACCTGTGCAACCCAACCAATCACAATGCCGGCTATAAGATGAAGGGGTGCTTGTGGGAGTGTCGACTTGAACGTACGTCTCATTTTACACACAGCAGGAGTTCCTGCCGATCACACACACTACATTTACATTTGATCATTTAGCAGACGCTCTTATCCAGAGCGACTTACAGTAAGTACAGGGACATTCCCCCCCCGAGGCAAGTAGGGTGAAGTGCCTTGCCCAAGGACACCACGTCATTTTGCACGGCTGGGAATCGAACCAACAACCTTCTGATTAATAGCCCGACTCCCTAACCGCTCAGCCATCTGACACTACAAACACACTACACACTCAAAGGACCAAATACATCATATGCCCTTACAGCCAATCAGAATTACTGTCATAGGGCAGCTTGCGCTGTACTACACTGTATTGGACATGCATGGTTACTGCCCAAAAGGATTATAATGTATTACACTGTTCCAGAGAGTGACACAGTATAACTGAGAGATGCACACTGTTCTGAAGGTCAGGGGGATTTACAGGGGGAATCTCATCCCAGCGCTATCTTCTCCCAGTCTTGTGTCCATACAAGGAGCACTGTGGCTTCAAAACAGGATTTCTTTGGATCAAATCCGATCTGTGATCGCTGTCACATGACAGCGATCACCATGATGTCTGCTCTGACTCAGAGTATTACATCACGCTTGCTGAGACCCCACCCTGAGACACAAAGCACACACACACACACACCGAAGCCCTGCCACACACACACACACACACACACTGTGCTGACAGTCATGAGGAAGGGAGTGGGCTCCTTCTGATCAGTCCTGCCTCCATGTTCCTCCTGTCTCAAAGTGACCTTCGAGCCGGCTGCCTCTCCTCTCACCTTCCTGCTTGTCTCTCCTTCTCCTTGGCTGCCTGTCTAACCTCCCGTCCTGTCCCACTCTCTCTCTCTCTCTCTCTCTCTCTCTCTCTCTCTCTCTCTCTCTCTCTCTCTCTCTCTCTCTCTCTCTCTCTCTCTCTCTCTCTCTCTCTCTCTCTCTCTCTCTGGAGCAGACTAGGCAACTGAAAGTCAAAGAGTAGGTTAGGTGACAGCCTGAGGACCCCTACTGGACAATAAAGTCCTTCACACAAACTACAAATAGTAAACATTCGGCTTTAAGTCTCTATTTGGTGACAGTCGGTCAATCCCTCCTCACTCCTCACAGAGGAACACCACACACCCTCACACTGTGTGTGTGTGTGTGTTGGATTTGAATCTGAGCAGTTTCCGTTCTCACTGAGCCGTCTCGGAGAACATCGATGGGCCATCCAGAAGGTCGTTTCCTAATTTCCGCTCGTAAAATAAGAAACAGAATCGATGTGCAGCGGACTGGCGACGTTGAACAGAACAGCGCCGTCTTTGTGCCCGTGAGATCGGCGGGGCGGCCGAGCACAGGCGGCTGGAGGAGGAGGGGGAGTGAGGCACATTTTCCACAGGTTCAAATGAGTTTCCATGCCTACTGGGGCTGGGAGTTCCCCCTGGAGAGTGACCCCTGGTGGAGAGGAGGGGGTACTAACAGCCAGGGAGCAGGACAATGGGGAAGCGCTGCACTGCAGAACTTGAGGATGGGTGTACTGAGAGAGAGAGAGAGAGAGAGAGAGAGAGAGAGAGAGAGAGAGAGAGAGAGAGAGAGAGAGAGAGAGAGAGAGAGAGAGAGAGAGAGAGAGAGAGAGACCTAAGAGGTTCCTTGGGTGTGATGTTATTAGAGTATGTGATGTAATGTGTGATGTCATTAGTGTGTGAGTGAGCTCATCATCAGTCTGGAGGGAAACACAGTGACAGCTCCGTCGCTGTCCTCAGGGGATTCTCTCTCTCTCGTTCCCTCCCTGTCTCTCTCTCTCTGGCTCTCTCTCTACCGCTCTCTCTCTCTACCTCTCTCTCACTCACTCTCTTTCTCTACATCTCTCTCACTCTCTGCCTTTCCTTCTCCTCTCTCACTGTTGCTCTCTCTCTCTCTCTCTCTCTCTCTATCTCTCTTTCTCTCTTTCCCTCTCGTTGTCACACATACGCACACTACAGAGAGGTGATAACATGCAGAGTCACTCTCCTGAACTGTAGACTTCAAAAGGCTTCTACTGAATCCACTCAGAAGAAGTGCTCTTACCTCAGAAAAAGGCAAATTGATGTATGTGTCTGTTTGTGTGTGAGTGTGTGTGTGTGTGTGTGTGTGTGGGTGTGTGTGTGTGTGTGTGTGTGTGTGTGTGTGTGAGAGAGCCCTCTGACAGCACCAGAACATAACAGCTTAGCAATGAATAATTAACTGCCGCTCAAACAAGTTGGGTAAACCCTCGACCCTGGAGAGCCTTACCACACACACACACACTTTTCCCTCAGACACATACTGCTTTTGTGCCGCAGGATCCTTAGGCATCACCAGCCGAATATTACTGCATTTACAGTAAGTAGATGTGCCACCGCCCTTGTTGTCTGTTGACTAACAGCGCATAATGCAAAAAGCATAGGATAATGGAAATGGTTTGATGTGATACTGTAATACTCTCATTGCATTTGTGGATGGCGTTAAATAAAGTCCCAATCCTAGAGAGTGAAGGTGAGAAAAAACCGGGACACTGTGTCAACTCTGTTGACTTAACTCCCTCCCTTGTATGCTATCTACTTAAATGAGGATTCTACACATTCCTCTTCTGGGGTCAGGGTTAGCGGGGGGGTTGACCTTTCACCTCTGACCTCCCTGTCTTCGACCTCTGCAGCGCATCCCCCCCCCCGGCACACACACACACAGCACACTACACCTTTGCAGACCCCCCCAATCGAAGCCCCTGAACACAGCTAACTCCTTAAGTTAGCAGACATCCCAGCTATCTGCACAGCTCTCTCAGACCGGAGGCCTGATGAATACACTTGCACGCTAACTCTCCCAGTCAGGGATTCTACACTGTAGAGGCAGACAGGCGTCAAGCCAGGCAGGCAGTCAGCAAGCAGGCGGTCAGCGGGCAGTAGAACAAAGGCACTCTGATGCTCATCTGCTGACACAGCCGGGGCTGGCTGTTTGAAACAGCCTGGCGTTCAGACAGGAAAGAACAAAGGCTAGGTCTCCCAGCCCACTCCGAACCACAAACAGTACCGTACCAATGTACGCCTTTTTGGGGCGAAACCTTAGTCAGTAAATCTGCTGATACTGATTGATCCGGTTAAATAATTGAGACAAGAGGAGGGACAGCTCAGCTAGCGCCCAGACTGAGTAAGGCGGCTGGATGAATGTGCTCTCCTCTGCTCATGAAGAGTGTTTGTGTAAGAGAGGACGAGGATGTTATCCTCCTTCACTGCGGATCCTAATGAGGTTGTTTGGCCGGGCCACGGCCCCACGGGGGGATGTGCTCGGGGCACCGTGAACGAGCCAGGACCGTAAACTCTCTCTCTCTCTCTCTCTCTCTCTCTCTCCCTCTCTCTCTCTCTCTCTCTCTCTCTCTATCTCTCTCTCTGCCCAGGTTGCCATGACAATGGAGTGGCGCATTGTGGTGTGATTCGGCCGGAGTGGTCGTCGGGGAGGACGCGGTCGTTAGTCGTCGTCTGGAGAGGGTTAGCGATCACGCTGTCACCAGGGCCTGAGAACACAGACACTCTGGGGCTGTCCCCCCCCCCCCCCCCCCGGAAAACACAAACGATGGCAATGAATCTGGGAAAGGGTCAGTGGATATAGACCTTTACCTCCCTCTCTCTCTCTTTCTCTCCTTGTCTCTTTCGTTCTCTTTTCCAACTCTGTGATTAAGAACTCTAATCAAAATAATACATTCTTTGAATAAGATATTTCTCTTTGTTCAAAGCCTGTGGGAAAAACTGCACCTTAATCACCACTGTGGACTTCTAGCCTCCTATTCAGCTGAATAAACCTCTCAGACACATTGCCGTCACATAGCCTGGACAGAAGCCTCCATGGTCACAAACAAACACTTCATCCATGCATTGTTTCAGTGACATGTAAAAGCAGGGAACTGAATGCCACATGGCAGACCATAGACCATACAGTATGCGTAGGTTATCTATGCTACCTAGCATTGCAGTGGTGTACTGTCTGTCCCTAGCACAGAAGGGCTGTGCCAGTGAAGGCCCCGTCACACCATAACGTTCTGGTCAAAGTTCTCTGAACGTTCTAATCGTTCAATTTCGAGCGTTCTAGGGCGAGGTGGACACATCTGGCGTGTGACTAACGCATGACTAGGGTGGGACTGACGCATAACTAGCGAGGGACTTACGCATGAGGAGCGTGTAACAGCGACCAAGTAAGACACCTCTGAAAACTATTAGCGTGTGACGACGTGTCACTGGCGTGTGAATAACGACAGAGTAGCGTTTTGCTGGCGTGTGGGTTTTATGACCAAACGGGTATAAAACACTGGAAAATCAGTGGATTCAGTTGTTCTGAACAGTAAACATCATGCCGGCTAGACGACATAAGGGTGCGAGGGGGGCTTCTGCTACTAGCGAGTGAGTTGTTCACTTCAAAGCAAACGATGAATAACAACCAAGTAACGCTAGGGTAACGACTGTGATACATACTAACGATAGCCAAACGTGTGCAACGTTAGTCAAACGTTCCACAAACGTTTTTCAGCGTTATCCAGTGTTTAAAATTAAACGTTGAAGAACGTTGGTCGCCATGAGAACTTTTGTGCATGTTCAAAACTTTTTTTTTTGGACCAGCGTTCTCCGCCGATCACCGCCGATAACCGACGATTACCAGCGTCCCCAGCGTCCACACAACGCTGGTGACTGAGCGGTTAGATAATCGGGCTAGTAATCAGAATGTTGCCGGTTCGATTCCCGGCCGTGCATAATGACGTTGTGTCCTTGGGCAAGGCACTTCACCCTACTTGCCTCGGGGGGAATGTCCCTATACTTACTGTAAGTCGCTCTGGATAAGAGCGTCTGCTAAATGACTAAATAAATAAAATATACCAGCGACCATGGACGATTATCAACGTTTCCTCTAATGTCATAGAACGTCGACCAGAACGTTATGGTGTGAAGGGGCCTTGAGTACGATGTCTGACATGCCTGTCAGAAGTGTGAGAGACGTGAGAGAGGTGTGTGTGCAGGTGTGACAGAGGCCTGAGTGGGAGTGGGAGAATGTGTGTGTGACAGACAGTGAAAGTTGTGTGTGCTGGAATCGGACAGGCCGGTGTGCAGAATTCTGAGTGGTATGTGTGTGTGGTTTGTGTTGAGGTGTGGACCACGTGTGTGTGCAGAAGAGTGTGAGGGGGGCTGTTGTGCCAGCTGACCTGCGATGCGAAGGACCGCCCTGTCCGCCGGGTCAAGGACCTCGCCAGAGGCCGACTTGGACCGTTTGACCCTCTGGTGCTTGGGCAAGTTCCATGGCAGGGTGTCTCCCAGGTAGGCCACACTGCTTTTCTGAGCAGTATCATCCTCCTCAAGGCCGGCCCGGTCTCTCTGTTTCTCCCCCTTGTAGCTGGGCCGGTCTCTGTGTCTGTCCTTATGACCTGCCATCACCTAGATGGGCACAAGGTGAGACGGATGTTATTGGCAGTACGCTAACAGGAAGTATTTAACATCACGTTCAGTTAATACACCTGTGCCTTACAGTCAGCTCCATGGTTTGCTGTCATGAACAGACACTTTTCACTCCATAATGTTTGAACAAAGGCCACCTGTCCGTAACATACTAACATCATGCTAAATAACTAGCACCTAGCTAATGATCTAGCCCCATGAAAATAGCAAGCTAAACTACCAGCCACATGCTAAAGGATAAGCCAGAGCAGCATTGAGCAGGCAGCCAAACAGCCCCTACCTGCTAACTCAGAGGGGGTCAATGTGTATCAGCAGAGCAGAAACACTGCAGCTAAGTGACCTCTCTCTAGGTTAATGATTAGCTAACTGACATGGAAATGGTTAACAGATAACATAATGAGGAGTCCGTTTGTGGACGCAGCAGAGCTCATGAGCATTTGCATATCATACCTATAGTGTATTTACACCCAAGAACTTGATAGCCAAATAATATGAGACAATGCTGGATTACAGGTTTATGGATGGCATGCTTTGTCTATTGTTGGATATCAGTAGCGTGTAGAGTTAGCAGTATGGACCTTCCCCAGTGTAAGCAAAAACACAGGCTGTAAAGGCAGTGTCTGATAAAAAGTGTTTAGTAAAGGTTATATAACAACAACAACTAGAGAGGGTACAATTTCTGGGGAAATTGTAGGGTGTGCTTGCGTGCATCGGTTGAACAGGGGTCCGTTTTTGAATGTCATTTTTACAACTGATATTTCTGTATATTTTATATAAAAATGCATACTTATTATTTATAAAGATTACATAGATTTAAAAGCATTTATTTGTTGCTGCTCATTTACAACTCAAAATACGAGTGAAGTGTAGAATGAAATAGATGTCTTCTCATTTCCCCTGCAAGAGGCAGCCTCATAGCTGAATCAAAACGAATACATTTGGCAGAGCGGTGTAAAAATTGACCTAATCTCTATGACTTAAACGTCCTTTTAAGTTTTCCATTCTCGTGATATTTTCAGGCATTTAGCCTACTCATATTGCATTCATTCATTAATAAAGAACCCCCTTTGAAGATTATTCTACGACGTTACCGGCAGTAGAAGATGGAATCGCGATTCAAACAGTACCATCTGCTAACTGAAAATATGCCCCCAAAAACGTAAATAAGCTTGACATTTATTTAGTGGAAAATCGCTCATTCATAAAAAGCTCACTGGTAGCGATCATTCATTGTCAGTAACGCAAAATGCGATATAGCCCTGTGTGGAGAAGCTGCCCCGGTAAATTCTACTACGGTACAGTACTAGACTACTGCTGTGTTCGTCTTGGTAGCGATTGCGTTGGTTGAATTCGATTTAACGTTCCGTTGTACGGTTTAGGCTGAAATTAATTATTTTCATGAACAGATTGACAACGTTTAGGCTGTGGCAATGAAGTTCAGGTTAGTAGTTAGACTTTTGATTTAAGTAAGGGGAGTGCCGAACATGTTCTGTCGCCGTTTGACTTCCTAAACAGCTGTGTACAGTAGTGTAGATGTTTTTGTAGTGTGTCTCGCGTAAGCTACAGCGTTGCAGTGAGCTACACTGGTTTGAAACCACAGGTAATGGTAATTTCACCAACAAATCGTTTACTAATGTCAGAATAAATCCTACAACGAAAATGTATATGTGAGGAATGTTTATTTTAACGATTGAAAACAGATACATCATAGACCACTGTAGTATGTGTTGCCCGGGCAACACAGGCTAATGTCATGATGCTAATACTTCAGTGAAATAGTAGACTACTGTTTCCGAAAGTAGATGTACTTCCTTAATAATATCATCTTATATTGTACATTACACATCACAATTGTGTGTCATATCACAAAGTAAAATGAGTAAATAGTTATCACCCTGGCCTCTTTGCTTGTGGCGTTTCTGCAGCTGCCTTGCAGTAAAGCTATAGTTAGCCTAGCTATCCCCCAAGTTAACAGATGCGAAACGAATGTTCTGCCAAGGGTAGTCACGCGTGTTTTCGTGACGTTAGTGACGTAGTGACGTTAGTAACGTCAGTGACTGTGGCTAGCAAATTAGCCACCGTTAGCTTCACTTTTCGCCACAAAAACTTAACTTAAGCCCAAAGCATGCAACGGAACGTAAATTCCAATAGAAGCAACTCAATCGCTACCAAGACGAAACTTTTGACACCTACGTTGTCTATGTAGGCCAAATATTGACTGAGTTTTAGGGGGGCAAAAAGAATAATAAGAATAATAATATATATGTGAGAGAACAAAGGTTGTGCTCTCGCCGAAGGCTTGAGCACACCCAATAAATGTTCAAATGTAACATAAAAAATGCACGATCATGTTGATGTTGATACCATGTTGATACCTCGCATGGCTTTTATCCTCAAGTAGTGTTGCTATGACAACCCATACTTAAAGTAGGAGGAAGCAAAAAGCACATCTTCTAAACACTCTTCTTTCTCTCCCTAACCCTCACACCCTCTCTCTCTTTCTCTCTCATCCCCCACCCCCTCTCCGCAGTGTGTCCTTCGATGTATATTTTCTGAATATTTTAAGTCTCTAATAGCCATATGGCAAAATAGGCCCACTGTGCAGGAAATTGATACACTGGCTCCACAAACCACTAGTCCGGTTCTACTAGCTTATTCAGCCTCTGGCCCTGGTTCTTGGGACTGTCTGGCCTGCGGTCTGCTGGGGTCTGCTGGGGTCTGCTGGTCTGGAACCCTGACAGAGGGTTTGTGTCCTCAGATACGCTGGAATGTCACACCACACCATACATCTAGACCACCTCATGTCGCCCACGACTGGCATCCATCCTCTCACTTACACACACACACACACACACATACACACCCTGGCGGCAGTGGCTGTCGCCATACAATCAATACTCTGAGAAGAACTTGAGCCTGGTGCATGGGAGAGAGAAGGTGATGGGACTAAATATAGTAAAAGAAGCCATGAAGACATTTCTCTGTGATTAATCCGATAGAATATTCTCGAAACTTTACGAGGGACATGTATTGTCGTAGGGGAGCACATCACATCAGGAAAGGATTATTCAGAAATGCATCCGAGTCTTTATCACCCAACGCATCGCCTGGAAGGAGTTTTATTACCGACATTACGCCCTCATTGTCAGTCAGTCGGAATGACCACTTAGTAGGCTACTCATAATGTCTCTGTTAGATTTCCCCATACAGCCCAGTCTATAGTCAACAGTACTCATGCTGTAGACATAAATAAAACTTTGACTCCAATGACAACAGTTTAAACTCTGTACAACACCCCACAACACACACACAAAAACACACACACTGTTTACGATCGACCTATGGCAAGGCAAACAAACTAGTTAGTTATTTGCTATCTGATGGACCTAAAAACGACCCTCCAGTAAATATTGTTGTTCAGTCTTATTTTGGTTAATGTTTTAGACTAGCGGAAACTCTCCGTTACAATACAGTTAGAGAGGAGTTTAAAGTTTGTTGATGAAGAACGAGCCGGTGGTGTCGTTCCTAGTGGCTCCTCTTCGTTGAACACCTGCCGCATATGGAGACTATTACTCCAACCGCGAGACACCACCACGGTGCTGTAAACTTCACGAATCTCTCCCCTCTTTCCATCGCAGAGTATGCAACAATGCAGAGAACAATGGTGTCAAATGCAGAATGAATGACCACTAATTATATAAAAACAAGACATATGCCTACTGTACCACACTTACCTACCGTATGTTGGTAGACTGCTTATTCTTTCCTGTCAAGCTGACATGAATGCGGGTAGCCTTGTGCGACTACGCTATCGCAGTGCTGCAGGTTAATGTCAACCAAAACAAATACACTCGCCGGACACCAATGAACGATAACCCTCCATGTGTGATATGTTTAAAAGGCCACTCCTTTACAGGAGGCAGGACTGGAGACGAGCCGCATAGCAGGATCTGCAGTTATATTGCTCAGCGCAGTTATCGCCTTCTCCGCTGTCCCAAACGTTCCCCCGGTGATGTACCTGATTTAAACGTCAGCTATAAATAATGAATCGGTGTCGAATATGTGCCTTTTCCATCCTTTCATAATTCCGGAGACAGGAAAGCAAACGTCATTGAGCTGTACTGGTAGACTCAACCCCATTGACCCACCACGCTGTAGATTAATTACCGGGATGCAGAGAAAACGTGCGCATCGTTGTTCGATTAGTTGACCTGGTCCTGATGAGAGAGGAGTGTGATGACTCATCAGTCTGATATTGCAATCAAAAACAATTGGGGATAAAGAAAAGTCTCGACTTCATTGAATCAACAATAGCGCCCATCTACTTTTAAGGAACATGATGGGATCATTTTAGAGGCAATGCACTTAGGCTTGGAAGACTGGAGGCCAATTGATTTTACAGCCTAGGGGAGTGGGGGGGGGGGGGGGGGGGGGGAGCAACCCGGGATACATACTGTATATAAAGAGTTCCAAAGGACTTTGGTGGAAATGAATGTGCCAACAATATGATTTTCTATAGACTTGTTATCTGACACGTCATAAATGTATAGAAACACAACCCAAAAGCGTAGCCTATAAGACCACTCAGAGCGCTGTCTTCTTTAGCTTCAGCAAGCAGCAGAGGATCATGCTGCAGCAAGGAAAGCCGGCTTCCTCCAGTAGCCAGCCAGGCAAGGGTGTGACAGGCAGGCCTGCAGGAACCTGGCCTCTTCCATAGGTGGAGCGTTCTCCATATCCAGTCAGTCCTCCCTGTCCACACATAGCCCAGCCGGATCCATAACAGACACGTTGGCATAGAGGTTTATCAGGTTTTCAAGTCATCACCAATCGTCAGTGTACAAGATAAGACTTCCTTTATTTGCCGGCAACACCCATCCTCATAATAGCGCTCATGCTAACTAACCATGTGATTGGTTGGGATTTCAGGAAGAACAGGAAGAACTTCAATCTGAAGATTGTCAGTTTTAATGGTTCACCATGTTGCCTATAATTTCACTGCAAAGCCCCAGTCATGTTGACAGGCCACACCCTTCCTTCCTTCCCTCCCTTCCTTCTTTCATCTGACCGTGTCTCCTCCTTGGTGACACGATGTACTTGCTGGGTCCTCTCACCCATGCTTCACTACAGGAGAGCTCTGTCACCGCACCAGGGACAAATTCTTCCCTCCTTTACTCAGGGCTTGGAAGTCTGGGTGGCCAGGGGTCATTTGTAGCCTTTGTTTGGGTCCAGACTGGGACAGCAACCTCACAGCTTTGGCCAGGCAACAGAGCGGAGACCGGGAACAAAGCAGTCCTCTATGAGGCTCTGTTTCTATTCGTTCTTTGCCTGTTGCTAGGCCATCGACTTGTTCTGTGCCTCTGCGGCAGTTCATTTATCCCCAGCCCCAAACTTACAGCCCTTAGATTCAAGCCTCTAGCCCCTAGTATCAAGCTCTAGCCCCTAGCCTCTATCCTCTAGCCTTTATTCCCAGGGATACCACTAGGGTTTCTGGGCCCCCGGGCTAGTTTGTTCTCCGGGCCCCAAAATCGAAATCATACAGGAAAGTATGAGGTTCTTCTGGGCCCCCTGTCTGACCAGGGCCCTTAGAATCGTCCTAGTCTACGGTGCCCCTGTCTGCAGAGAGCTGAAGCAACCTGAAAACATGGCCAGCCAGTGGATTGTGACAACTGAGAGGGCATACGCACACACACACACACACACACGCATACACTCACATGCTTTACCCAGCGGGACGCTGCAGAGCCGACCAACCTGATCACTAAGCTTACACTGCCCCTCTGTGGACAGTGCAGGACCTGCATTAAATCACACAAACACCAGTCATTAACCAAGAGCATCTTTGCCAAGACAGCCACATTTGACTGGTGTTATGACCGAAACCTGGCAGTGAGGGATCCTGTTGTTTCAGTATGTAAGTTACAGGAAGTATACATGGAAAAACTGAATACACTGTCCGCTCTAATCATTCTTCTGGAACCGATAACAGAACTGTTAAGTTTATACTAGCATTGAGATCAGGTCTTCTGAAGTCCTACAGTTTCGAGTATATACAGTTTTATACATTGATATTTAAGAAGTGGATAGATTTGTATCTACATATGGATTGCTGGGATATACTGCACCACCCTCATGGTCTATAAACAGACACACACATACAGTAGCCTACACAAATGAACATATTTAAATCACACAGACACACACACACACACACACACTCTTCCTCCTTTCGGTGGTGTGTAGACCTAGACGCAGCATGCCAGTGCACTTCTCTCAGCCTGCCACAGGCCACAGGGGCAGCACCAGGACCAGATGGGTCCCAGCTGTTTGGGCCAGAGCCCTGGGTACACAGCTTCTGTATGAGACACACAAACTCTGTATACTGGAATATCCAAACACACACACACACACAGCCAAAAGCATACACAGATACATGCAAAAAAGTAATACAGCTTTAGTCCCATACCCCAACCCTAGCACCATACCCCAACACAATCACCATAGCCCAACACTATAACCACCCCCCAACCCTAGCCCCATGGACCTAGCTGGTCTAATAGAAATGGACTCAGTTGAACATGCTGAGGTGTTTTCCTTGACTTGGTGCCTTCACAGACCCAGCACTTTCTATTCCAAGCCAAGACATATTTACTATGTATCAACTGAGAACTGTGCTGCATACTCACTTCTCAGCATATTGCAAAAACATGACCTTGTAAAACCAGATCCCACCAGGCTTGCCCCCACCTCCCACCGCTGCTGACTGCATCTCTGTCACTGGCTCATGTCTGCTCTGCCCCACAGAATACCATTGCTGCTCCGTCTCACTTGCAGCAAACTTTGCCTTGATTCGATCTACTTTGAACACTGTAGGTCTCGTTAAGAAGAAAATACACCCGGGGGTGCTGTTGATCACGTCCCAGCAGCAGTGTGGATTGAGTCATTCCCCCCCTACACACAACTGTCTGTCAAACCTGCCATTTAGGATGACAACCTCACGAGTCAGCGTGGTTGTCGGCTCGCTAAGGGGCGACCCGGTAGGGATAATGACCGAATGGAAACGGTGTTGTGAGACAACCACAAGTCCTGTGACTTCCTCATGTGGCTAGGCTCAAGCCGGTGTGGGTTTAGGCAGCTTCAGAGCCTGGCTGTGGTCACGAAGGACGGTTCTAATGAACCGCGGTGTGTTTGAACCGTTACATTTCACCACGGAAAATCCAAAGCAGGGAGCTGAACTGCTGCTCAACATAAAACAGAACGTAACAAGCTACAGCACTAAATAAAAATTGGAATATGAATTGTTGCGCAATTCAACCATAAAAAAATCTGAGAGTCCTTATAGAAATGTCAGAGGGTAATGGATATGCATATATAATACACTCTACAAGACAGATTTTATTTATTCTTTGTCATTGCATTCCACAGAAAATCAAACCTTTAACCAATAACTGTGTCTCAATAATCACACCTGAGACACCCACAAGGTAGAGCACTCATTCTTGAAAACTGGGACAAATCATTTCCGACCAAAACAATTTCAACCTTGAATCATTATTTCCTTTGTGTGATAATGCGTTTTAAAGAGAATATGTCGACTTTGAATTTGTTTTATTTAAAAACTAATTGTTGTAAACACTATTTTATATATATGTTTAATGTTGGGCCTTTAGATTTGTTTCCCAGATTTTTGTCTTCTACGTAGATTTAATCAAAAACATGATTTCATCAAACATTAAAAGGGTTATCATCAGGACCCCTGTCTCACTTCCTGGTTTAAAAAAAGGTGTTCATTTTGGATATGCATTGATATTGCAGGTGTCTATCAACAGTGACCGGTCAACTTTGTTGCTCTTCTAAATCAAAATTTAATAATAACAATAGGTTCCTCCCTATCTATGGTGTATTTTTATTCTGTGAGACGTCAACTTAATAATATTCCATTCCCAGCTGCAAAAAATGCTATTTAAGGAAAAAGGTAAGGAGGTTTGCCCGTTTGAATGTTTAATAACTAAGACACTGATTTAAAATATATATATATATGTACCCAGCACAATTAAAACGTAGAAATCAAAAAAAGTAAAAGAGAAAATATTTAGGTAGCCTACACAAGATGGCGCTGTTGATGTTCCATAAGAAAGCTACGGAGCAGAGAAAAAAAAAAAGATTCTTCTAGCAGAGAGGAAACTAAACACAACAACATCACCTCATGGCCACAGAATGTTAAAACGGAGGTGATGGTTCAGTAACTCTCAATGTTATACCCTGCATGTTGTTTCAATCTGTCTAGACAGCCGCAACAACAGAAAACTACAGTACAGGCGTTCTTCAACCTTAAGTTTGATCTTGTCGGCTGTTTGTGAAATCTAGTGAATGGTGATTGACTCTGATGAGCTTCGTGTGAGAATCGGACTGCCAAATGTCATTAGACAAGAAAAGGTCGGGTTTTCTGGCAATCAGCTGGTGTTAGGGAGGATGGTGGCTAATCTCTGCTACACTTTTAGGCTCTTCTGAGGCCCAGCAACTAGCTGATAAACAGAAGCCTAGGCAAGATAAACTAGGTTGGTTTATTTCCTCATTCTGCTGCAACATCTTATCATTGATTTATCTACTTAACATCAACTTCAAACTTCAGGCAGGCCATGGTTCACTTGTAAACATGAAGAAAACATATGGAATAGATATCAGGCCTATCACTCAAGTCTCTCTCAGATTATTTGTGTCAACAGTTTGTGTGTAAGTGAACAGCCATATTTTTTTAATTTCTTTGCATTATGCTTAGAACAAAACGGTGGACAGGTAGCCTACTTCTACGTAAAAAATGTGGTCGCTGTGCTTGTCAGTGTTTGCAGAGCGGTTGTATTCTGGTGAGGGCGAGAGTAGCAGGATATGGCTATGATTAAAGCAGGCACTAAAGCCAAGGTGCTAATTGGGATCATAAACACTCACTTTTCCATTTAGCGATCTAATGATGCGTTGCTGTTTGTTTAGTATGGGCCAACGAAAACGCTGTTAATCTGTCAGTTTCACCACTGAGAACATCTGATCATAGTGAGACTCCACGTAGGCTAGATATTGAATTATGATTTGAGAATGCTAGCCTGTTTACTTATACTTAACTACTCTCACCCGTTTCGCTCCCTGTCACACATACTCACGCAGGATAACGCACACACACACACACACACACACACACACACACACACACACACACACACACACACACACACACACACACACTCTCAGACAGGGTGTGAGAAGAGGTAGCCTACTCTGCCTAAAACAGCACATCTGCTGGCTGCAATGGCAGCATATTTTTCACATGGGAAACGGAGACTGTAAAAGTGAGGTCTTTACAGCGCAGGAGGATGAGATTCAGTAGCGCTGCGGCCTAGGGGTCACCCCGAGGTCAAACCCCAGCCGTAACTCCACAGATTAACACTCATTCTTCAATCATCTTTTTTTCTCTCTTCTCTCTCCTGTAACGCTCGGAATGACTCTCCATCTTGGGGTGTCGGTAGTTTGTGTGTTTTTCTCCTGGGGGAGGGCAGTGGGGGAGGACGGGGCTGTCCAGGCTGTCAGAGCCAGGGCCTCGCCTGGCTCTCCTGACAGTCAGAGAGCGTTGCTGCCACACGGGAAGACTGGGTTGATATAGGGCCTCTGGTCAGCGCATGAACTGGACCCGCATAATCATAAATATCAGCGAGGATATTTACTCTGTCGGTTTTCTCATCAGGGCAAAGGTGTTTTCCATCAAAACGGAGAAGTCACGGCTCGTTCCAATAAAACGTTCAACTCCGCTCCTGGGCCCTGGAGCTGCTGACAGTGTGTGTGATATGTGTTTTAATAAGACCTATTCCCTGTGCAGGATCCGAACGTCCAGCTCTGTCAGAGACTGTGAGAAAAGCAGCTTGTCAATTCGAGTTTATTTTCACTGTTTTGACAGACGCTGTATTATCACTGGAAGTCTTTAACTAAATATCACTTCTGCCTTCTGGCTGCCCATATTGAAATCTGTACAACATTCACTCGTCTCCGTCTGTCTAAACCACAACGTGTATCTATTAGAGCCTTGTGCGTTTCAAGTCCAACAAAAAAGTCAACTTCGCTTTTAAATCTGATTCCTTCAGACTTAACCGCTTGCGAGGTACAAGTCACGCTAATTCACGGCGTTCCTTTGAAGCGGGGACCTGGCGGAAGTGCGCCGAGTCAGTGTGTTCCTGTAGCTCTACCAAGACTAAATGCCATGTGGCATGTTTGACACGGGGAATAGAAGGAGTAACCCAGGTTGTCAGGTAGAGCCAGGCTGTTGGACCGCGGCAATCAGGGCATCTCGCCCCGATACTAGGCACCACTTCAATAAAATAACTCCAGCCCCGCTTTTAAAAGCATTAGTCCTGCGCAAATTAAAAAGTAGAGTGCAATTAAAAGAAATCACTGTGTAAATGTTAGCATGTGGAAGTTTTTCTTTTCCTTTTTTCCAACCCCATTTTTTTCCCTTGCCTTGGCTGAAACAAAGGATGTCCTGGAGGCAGCGCTGCACAGCTGCTGTGTATTACCAGCTCCATGTGTTTCGAATAAGGCGCCATTATAATCAAAATCATAAAAAGGTAATGTGTTCCTCTTCTATGGTACATTTGAATATAAGTTACCCGACACAAAGTTCATGCCTTAGCGTTGACTTTTTGTATACCTTAATTGAAGAAATTATAGGAAAAACTGCTTCAGCGGCTATCGAGTGTCAATCATGAGTAACTTGTACCAGATATAGTGTGAGCTTAAACTTAAGTAGGCTAGGACTTCCTACATAACTTCTGAGTTGTGTTGTGTAAGCCTATTTCTAATGGTGGGCTGTTAAGTGGCCAGGTTTTCTGCAAACGTTTCAGATGTCGAACAACCACAGACTGACTCACAGCCCTAGCCACTACGCCTAATACTTCGTCTGTCACTATAGCTAGCTGCATTCAAGATCTAAACATTCTGTGTGGCCTACTCCAACCCCCATCCCTCTCTCCCCCCTCCCTCACTCGATCTGGGTGTCACCTCACAAAGGGGACAGATGAGTTTCCACATGGAGAATGAAGCTGTCTGGCCAAATCCACTTTTCATCCGTATTAAAATGGATATTTCCTAGTTGTCCAGGGGTGAAGTCTGGGTTTTCTGTGTTGTCTCACTCACTAGCTGGGAACATGGCCTGCCTATGGGCTATCTGCATCCCTGTGACTTGCTCCCGCCCAGCTCTTGTGGGTAGTGGGTTCCCCACGGGTCCCGAGCCAACGGCACGCTGGCAAGCTGCTCCCTTTTCACTTAGCGGCACGCACTAATTTACTGAGACCCGACACTGCTCTTGGTTCGCGGTGCGATTCCCACGTTCCAGCTGAGAAAATATATCATTAGGTGCTCGCTGTGTAATACTTGCCACGTTACGTTATAAAACCTGGGTGTAAAGCAACTTGGGCAAAACACGAAGGATTTCCAATGAGTCTCATTCTGCCCGTCCTGGTAGAGGAACCATTGGCGGGGATGAAAACTCTGGTGTTGAAAAAACATTTAGGGACTGCTCCTGGGTGGCTGCAAGCATTTCCATTGCAAATGTCTCCATAATGTAGCCTGACATAGAGACTGGTGTAGGCTTACATCTTTACGAGGCTGCTTTTAGAGTTATTTGGATTAATTAACTTTGCAAGCAAATTAAGATTCCAGTCTGACTGCAGAGGAGGTAAGTTAATTATTTATAGACAGAAGACAAAGATTCCACAAAGTAAGCTCTTTCCGCCCCCAGAAATACTACAGGATACTGCAATGCAACTAACTGGGCTGTCGAGCCATTATCGATTTATTTCGTAGCCTAATACGTTTCATTTAGGGTTGTTAGAATTAAAAAATGTTTTGTAAGAAGTCAACACAAAGTAACCTGTAACATGTCCTACACTAACTCAACATTGATGGGTACAGGTTTGTTTCTGGGGAGAGACTAGTCTACTGCAGAGTGACGGGTTTGACACAGTGACTTGAAGACATCCATTTATGGGTCTATTTAGAGGGACATCAGTCATGGTGTTCTGTCATTAAGCGATGTCTGGGGCAGGCTGACTAGGCCTTTCACTTCACACACATTTTTATAGCCGTGACCGCCAGTCAGCAACCCAGTGAGCCAGAAAAACAGCTAGCAAGAGTCAGTGAGATCCCAATAGCAAAAGCTATTTCCCAAGGAGGGAGAGTGGAAACTCCAGTCTGCACCAGGTACGCCTGAACTGCACCACCTGGGTCAATTCTACAGGGTAGCAGTCTAACACCACACAAGCAGACTATAGGCTAACCAACCCAGAGCACAGTCTACAGGCTAGAATGCCTCTAGGTGTGTGTGTGTTTATGTGTTTGTTTATGTGTGTGTTCAGACCAGAGACTCAGGCCAGTGGCCCACAAACATGGCGGTGTTAATGTAATGTACACTATTAAAGTTGGAACATTTCACAGCTCCAGTCTCCGGGCTTCCCGTCAGACTCCCAAAGCCTGTTCATTCGGAAGTTATAACTTAACCATCCATGTGACTTATCAGGTAACTAAACCGCGCTTGGCGAACGTCATCTGCTTTTACATTCATCCACATATCTTTTATCGGGGTTAATGGGCTCGTAAAAAAAGGGTCTTGAATTAAAACAAAATCCATTTCTGCATTTTTTATGACATCCTTGACTTATAATAAACGGAGAGCAGTCCCTGTTAGCGTTTCCTCGCTGGCAGAGAGCAGGTTTTGTTGGTGCACGGGCTCCCGTTAAACCGTTTCACAGCCACAGAATGAGAGGGGCCTTTGACTGGTAGCAGAAGACATCATCCGCTTACAAGATTGCACCGTAAAAGCCCTCTGCGTCGCCATGAGCCCCGCTTTGTTTTCCGACACATCTACGTTTGAGCGTTTGTTGGACTAATTACAACGGGCTGCCATTCTCTTCCTGCAGTACAGATGCTTTGGCTGGGTTCCCACGTCGCGTCGCAATGTCACTTTATTCATGAATGTGGATTAGGTCGGGGGGGGGGGGGGGGAGGGAGGGAGGATTCAAAGAAGGAAGAGTGAAGTCAGGTAGCATGAAAGGGAGGTGAGAAAGAAGGAAGGGAGCAGGAGGGGCGGATGAAGGAACGGAGGGAGGAAGGAAAGGAAGGAAGGGGACTGAAAAGGAGGGAGGGTAGACGGAAAGGATCGAGTGTGTAGGATGATCTATCCGAGGCTTCTTGGTGTTCCAGGGGTGGTCCCCCCCCCCACCACACACACACACACACACAGCTGAGACGACCCAGTTCCTTTCAGCTCTACTTCAGCCAGCCAGCCAGAGACGTGGAGCACAGGGAGGTATGGCTGCTAGCCAGGGTGGTATGCATGCTATTGTGTTGTGTTGAGCATGGCTGGATCACACCTCACGGCCATAATGACCACGCGGCTCCTATAAATGGGCCTGTGTTAATGCTGTGAACACATGCATGCAGAACACACAGACTGGGAGGGAATCTCACACAACAGGACACAGGGATTAGACGAGAGAGGGCAAAGTTCAGAGATTTGTCACTTGGCTTCTGTCTGTGCGTGTGTGTGTGTCGAGGGTGGGGGGGGGCTACATAAGCCAGTTTGATTGGGCCTCAACCTGGAAACACACACACAGAGACACACACGCCGGCTGGAGTCTGGCGGAAGGACCGCCAGCAAGCAGGCCGACGCCTCCAGCGTAGCGGGGGGGGGGGGGGGGGGGGGGCAGAGCTTGCCGCCATGCCTCGCGTTCAGACGGATGCCCGTTGCACGCCCGCCTAACCACACAGACGCTGCCAAACCACACAGGGAGATAGAGAGCGGGGCGTCCTGTCCGGCTGCCTCGCATACACACATGTACACACATGCCATGTGGTTTATTTTATCCTACACACAATGCAGGCTAACAGGCAGTAATTAGGGAGCTTCTCATTGGTGAGCGCCAGCTATGCTGCCTCTATAAATCTCTGTGCTGGCGTGTGTAGAGTCAGGGCGGTGGGCTGAGGAGGCTCCAGGATCCCACGTCGGGGAGACGTTTGATAAGCATTCCCTGCTGGCTGGCTGGCTAGCTGGCTAGCTGGCTGGCTGAATGGATGGATGGATGTTAGGTCAGCTGAATGGATGTTGGGCTTGATGGATGACTGGATGGATGAATGGATTGATGGATGGCTGGATGTTGAACTGGCTGGCTGGCTGCATGGATAGATAGATGAATGGTGGGCTGAATGGACGGATGGTTGGATGGCTGGATGGATATTAAGCTAGCTGGACGGATGGACATCGGGCTCGAAGGCTGAATGGATTGATGGATGGATGCTGGCCTGGCTGGATAGCTAGATCTGCAGGGTTCCACTGCACAGCTGGGGCTAGGGTCTTGCCCCGGGCCCCACAGAGAGCTGTCTACACACACCTAGCTGCCCACACAGCACCATCACTCTGTGTAGGGGACTCAGCAGGGAGTAGGGACCGAGGAGACTCCTTGGCTGGCTCCAGCCAGGAGAGACGGAGGAGAGAGACAGAGAGAGGGAGGGATGGAGACACCCTGCCGTGAGGCTCCCGTCCCACCTCTCTGACGGAGAAAAGCAACCCTGCTGGACACACACAGAATCAACAGGCTACCTATTGTTCAACTGAAATGTGTTTGTGTGCGTGTTTGGGTGTGTGTGTGTGTGTGTGTTTGGATGCATATTTCTGTCCTGGACCCTCCAAGTTGAGGCAAAGGTTGTCTGTGGAGCATGGCGCTGCATAATCTACCTCTCAATGAAGTCTTGAGAGGGGGGGGGGGGCGGGGGCAGTGGAGAGAGGATGGGGGGAGGGTAGGGGGGTGGGGGGGTCAACATTCCTGGACAATGAGACTCTCTCCTCTCATTACCCCCCCCCCCCCCCCACTGTACTCATACCCCCTCTAAACCCTGCTTACCCGCAATATGGCTCTCCTGGCTCCAACACCAGAATAGCCCTCCCCCCTAGAGCAACCCCCCAGCCACCACCACCGACACACACACACACACAGGACCATGCCCCCCACCAGCCCCAGCCACAGGGCCGGTGGTGTCAGTGGTAAGGCAGTAGACCTGGTCCTGAGGGGCCCCTGCTGGTTCTCCGGCATGGCCCCTAATACTCTTTAATAAGAGCTGCTTCTGATTAATTCCGTGCTGAAGCGCGGCTACCAGGCACATATAAAACTATGAATGGAGAACAGAGGAGGGAGGAAGGAAGGAAGGAGAAAGGAGGGAGGGCTGCCAAGAAAAAGGAGGGAAACATCAATTCCTCCACTGTGTCAATCAGTGGTCCTTCCGAGCAGTGTGTGTATGAGACCTGTGCCTCTGTCCATCTTCGCCCCCCTGGGAGAGCCTTCCCCCTCCATGCACACAAACACAGAGCTGTACCCCCCAGCGAGGCCTGTGCCCCTGGCTCTCTGGCGGCCTGTTAGAGGGGCAGCGAGACTGGCTGCTCCTGGCTGTGCTTCAGGCCTGGTCGTAAAGGGGGGGTGTTTTACACCCTGGGAGGGGGGACAGGCACTGTGCTCCTAGCCCCTGCAGGTGGACAGATACAATGGCCCAGTGTTTCCACTGTTAGGACCCGCGGATAGGGTTTACCGGACCCCCAACCCCCTTCATGGATGCTGGTACCTACAGCACTGTGGACCCCTTCCGGAACTAGCAGGCTTGTCGTAATGTTAATGAAAGCAGATAAATGCAGGTGAATGAGGGAAGGAAAAAGAATGAGACCGTTTCCTTGTTCTCCTCCTGCACACGTCTGTTGCACTGGTCTTGTTCCGACAGGTAGGGAGACAGGCAGACAAACAGTGAGACATGCAGACAGACAGTGAGACATGCAGACAGACAGGGAGACATGCAGACAGACAGGGAGACATGCAGACAAACAGTGAGACATGCAGACAGACAGTGAGACATGCAGACAGACAGGAAGACATGCAGACAGACAGTGAGACATGCAGACAGACAGGGAGACATGTAGGCAGACAGGGAGACATGCAGACAGACAGGGAGACATGCAGACAGACAGGGTGACATGTAGGCAGACAGAGAGACATGCAGACAGACAGGGAGACATGCAGGGAGACAGGAAGACAGACAGGGAGACATGCAGGGAGAAAGGAAGACAGACAGGGAGACATGCAGGGAGACAGGAAGACAGACAGGGAGACATGCAGGGAGACAGGAAGACAGGCAGACAGAGAAACAGGCAGACAGGCATAGGGAAAATGTTTTAGGAATGTTAGGCTGAAACAGCCCTGAAATGACTTCTCCAGACCCCTGGACCACTCCAGGTCACAGTGTAGATGTCTGTCAGTCTGTGCGATGATAATCTTACAGTGTCCACTGCACCTGCTGTCATGTAAGCAGATACCACTGAGGAAGGAGGGGGTGGGGGGACAGGGGGGGTCACATTCCTCATCAGGACCTGTAGTGTGACCTATCTATCTCTCTTTGGGAAACCGGTTGGGACATACAGGTAGGTAGACAGGCAGGAAGACAGACAGACAGACAGACAGGCAAGCAGTCAGGCCAGGTCCACTTCAGTTTCCCATCAGATTTGTTTTACTAGAAGAGAGGGAAAAAAAAGGGTCACGCACAATTACCTTTCATTTTTGTACAACATGTCCGTAATGAACGTGTTATTGGGCAACGTTTTTTCAATGAGGCCAATTTGCTTTCAAACGAAATGGAACACAGATACAGTTTGCAAAACGAGGGAAATCAGGTTGACTGTCGGTCTGACGGCAGTTTTTCCTGGGCTGGCCCAGTTTCACAGATACCAACCCACAGAGACCCCTCTGGGAACAGCCTTCCCAACATGTCAAGCTGCCCACCTAACCAAAACGCCTGAGTCATGCCAAACTGTTATTTGATGTAAAACAGCATCAAAACAGTCTAAAAATGTGAAACGTCCCGCTTCAAACCGGGCAGTGGGGCCCTCATAGAGGTAGCCCTGCCTCGGAGTGGCAGCCTACCTTCTCCACAAAGCTCTGCTTACACTCTAAAGCTAAAATGTCCGTGGGAGCACTACGAACTCCAGGTCTTTGTATTAAAAATGGTAAATGATTCCATGGTTTATTGTCCTGGGGAAAAGTGATTGAACCACCCATGTCATAACTTCCATTTCTACCGTCTGCGATGGAACGAATGTGTCACACCGCCACAGAGAACACTTAGAGTGGAGGGCAGAGGGGAGGTGAACGGCTCTCTCTCTCTCTCTCTTATACTACCCCTCTACCTCGCTCTCCTCCTCTCTCTCCCACCTTGTCTTTGCTTCTCTCTATCTCTCTTTTCACTCCTGGCGTACTGTCCTGTTACTGTCCTGTTACAGGTTCTGGTGCTGGTACTGTCCCGTGCTTCAGGATTCAGGAGAGAGGGAGGGGTAGAGGAAGAGAAGGAGGCAAGGGAGCGAGGGTTAGAGGGGAGCAATGAAGCACAGAGGAGGGGCCCAGGGGGTTTCCTTAAGGAGCGAGGCATCGAGGAAAAAGAGGTATCAAGGAGGGAGTGAGGAGGGCGTACGGGGAGAGAGAGCGGTGTAAAGGGGTGATAAAGGCCTATGGAGAAGAGAGAGAGAGGGGAGAGAGAGAGAGAGAGAGAGAGAGAGAGAGAGAGAGAGAGAGAGAGAGAGAGAGAGAGAGAGAGAGAGAGAGAGAGAGAGAGAGAGAGAGAGAGAGTGAGACGTATTGAGCAGAAAGATGAGGTATAAGGACGGGTATATTTCACCACTTGTGGCCCTCCCAGTGGAAAGAAGCAGTGTGACTTCAGAGGATCTCCAGGAGCAGGAAGGCTGTGGTCTGTCTGTGAGGATGATATATATGACACTGCCTGATTCATGTGCTACTGTGCCTGCATAAGCTGTCTGGCAGATACTGTACCCACGCACATTCTTGAAGGGGCAATGATTATACAGTACACATCCCTGACCTAATCAGCCATGACTCGCACTAAACCTCTGGCAAGCCGGCAGGACCTAGCCAGCAGGATACTTTTATTATTATTTATATATTTATTATATTTGACGTTGTGAGAACCATGAAAATGAGTGAGAGAGTGTGATGTGTTCCATGGACGGAGTGGATGACTGAGCGAGTGTGTATGAGGTAAGACACCCAGACACAGCCAAGTAACTGGTGTGTGTGTATTCGATTGAGTGTAAGATGCAGTGAGGTTGGAAATCAGCCGGCAACGATGACGTTTGCGGTGGCTTTTGCACCGTGTGCACGAGGGCCCGTCCGGAGCGACTTACAGCCCCATCGCCATGACGCCATGCCACTGAGGTCCAATCGGCCGTGTCCAATCCCCTGGCTCGCGGCCGGGGGCCTCGGTCTCACGCGGCGCGTGATTGATATCACAAATGTTTTTCAGAATATCATAATTGAACAGTAACAGGGCCAGAGAAAGACTTTCGCTCAAGAAAAAAAGCCGTCAAAGCCAGTCACATGAAATGTATTTTAATAAAACACAACGTACACATATGGAGTCCTATGACCGGTATATCTGTCGAATCTTGAAGATCAAATCTAGAATATGTCAAACAAAGCATGATACAATTGTTGCTGTTGATCTTTTTTTTTCTTTTTTTGGAAACACTGAAATCATATGAGGTGAACCGAACGCTACGGCACGTGACGCCTGCTGACGCAGAGCAACACGTGACGAGAGACACGCCTGTTGTCAGGACTCCAAGGAAATACTTCAGCAAAGAAGCGCATGAGACCAAAAAACTCTTACCAAACACAAAAAAGTACAAAATAGAATCAATAAATAAATCAAATATATATACCATATAAATGTAATAGCTATGTGGTGGCTATGTTTATTATTTCGTTTTTTAATCATTTTAATTCGTAGCTTGGTATTACAACCTTCTCTCTAACACATTAAGAACGGTGAAGAGTGAATACTGAAGTTACAGTAATAGGTTTTACAATTAGATGAACTCACCACTACGTAGCAAGGAGTTGTTTGCCATGCTAGTTAAACAACTAAATTTCTTTATCCACACTATACAGTTGGAGCGTAAAGCGGTCTGGACGCAAACACTTTGTGCTGAGAATAAAATACTTTGCAACTATGCATGGTATTTCTTAACGTTACTCTCGAAAATGTACAAAGTCAACGTAAAGGCTATACATGGTCTCTCCTCCTTCTTCAAGGAACACGAGGGTAGCTTTTGACATATAAATACAGAAAAAAATGTCTCTTTTGCTTCAAGACGTCAGATCGGTCCATCGCTGTCTTCTCCCCCCGGGCCTCATCTTCCTCCCTGGATTTTCTCGACATCCGTTCCTCCTTTTCTCCTCTTTTCTGGTCACATGGCCCCGTTAATAGCTTCACCCCCTCGTTTTCTCTCTTGGCCCCCCCTTCCCCCCTCCTCTCTCTCAGTCCGAGGGCCCGGTAGATCGTCCCCCTGCTCGGTCCAGACATTTGCGCAAAGGGAACAAGTGTTCTAAGGTTTCTATGATGTCACTGTGGGGTCACAGGGCAGAGAGCTGATTGGCTGGTCGGTCACTGTTATGGGGGGAAGCAGCAGGAGGCAGAGACAATGTGTGTGTGTATGTGTGGTGTACGGTATGTGTGTGTTGTCTGCGTGTTTATCTTTGTGGTGTACAGTACATGTGTGTGAGCGTGTGTGCGTTTGGAAGACGTGTGTGTGGTGTCAGTAACTGTGTGTGTGTTCAACTGTGAGGAGGCTAGGAAGGGATCATGAGGGATAGTGTTTGTTCGTGTTTGTGTGTGTGTGTGTGTGTGTGTGTGGAGCAGCGGCTAGCAGCGTAGTGTCCAGGGTTCTGTTGGGTCTCATTGGCCGGACCGCACCGAGGCCAGATGGTCGCTGTGCTGGTTCTGGGCCCGGAACCGAAGCCTCTGCTTGTTTGACTTCTTCTTTGGTTCTTTAGTTCGGTGCTTTTCTGATCCCCCTGCAACCAGAGAAGAAGAAGGGATGAGAACCACCTAGAAGTATACTACTTACATTTCTCATTGCAGGGATTATAACCCCCAGCGCCCCTTCACGCACACAGAGACACACACATAGACCAGGACTTAACCAGTAGCCTACTATATAGAAACTGAAAGGAATCAGGACTAAATCAGAGAACGGGATGTGGACCACACAGAAAGCAGGTGTGGTCATGTCAGCAGGCCCAGGGGATGAACACAGGCTCTTCCAGGGTTCACCAGCCCCACCTCCTTCCTACACTTGTTCAGGTCGGTTCCCTCAGGAAAGTCAGGCTGAAGAGTGTAATATGTGGCAGGAATTCTCCTTGATTGCCTTCTCATATGCCCTGGCCTAACGCCGACACGTTAAAGTTCTCCACGCCAAGTTCAATTGCCCCCCTCCCAGCCCCTACACTGTGAAACAGATTTGAACGTTTCCCTCACTCGAAGTGGGGACACACATGAGTGAACGAGATATTGCTCTTTTGATGATGCCTTCTAAACTGATGTTACAGTTGCACAAATATCCAGCATTTGCAAAGCCACTTCCTGCAATTAATTTGATCACGCCATTTGCGCTGAATCGGCCGATCCAGTGTATTTGTATGTTCTGGGGGGGGAACACGCAGTTCTCAAGTTCAGAACCCCCCGGAAAATCAAGCCCGAGTTCCGAGGTCAACACGCGGCCCATTTGATTCTCTGTTTCCAGGCCCCTCCAATTAAACAACATTAACAGAAAAGTCGCTATGCTTGTTTAGTAAACGTCGCTGTCGATTTCCCGGGTGAGTTCCAGTATGGTTATGACGGCGGGTCCACGCGCAACCTCCGACTGCATCTGGCCCGCAAAGCTTTTTTCCTAATTGCCATTTAAAGAGGTCGTTTTCATTCGAAACAGTGTTGCTATGTGCTTCATAAACATGCCCCTCAATGCAATCAACTCAGGACGAATTACATTTGATGGCAGTAAAGGCCTCAGCAGCATTACAGGGTCTCTGTAGCCAGCTAGATCCAGATGGGCTTTCCTCAGAGCCATTAGCACAATATCCTGCCTTATAAAAATCCCAGTCTTTAAGGCATTTGTGTGTAGCGCAAATAATTATGTGAGGGAACTTAAGACTTTCCTGGAAAGCCCAAGACAAAGAACTAGAGATAGCTGCTATCCAAACTATGCAACTGGGCTTAGACAGACAAGACACACAACTAAAGAACATCCCAAGTCTAATCTAGGCTGGAGGTGATACTTTGCAGACAATAAACCCAGCAGTATTTATTAGTAGTATCAAGGTATGATTAAGATTGTGTAATACCCCAAAGTGTTTATGCATTTCATTTGTAACACCCACATATAAACTCCCTTCCTGGAGAGTAGGCGTGGTACAAACCGGGTTTTACCAGTGGCTGTCTGAGGGGTCAACATAATGCCTGTCATGTTTCGAAGCACCACCTGTAAGGTCTAAACCTTGGTAGCAGATAATCCCTGCCGCACAAACATGGTGTACATCCAGTACGCCGTTTACAGGCTGGCAGCTAGAGGGCACCCCACACCAGGGCTCGCTCCTCTCCAAACCCTTCTCCTCTCCTCCTTTCTTCTGCTGTGGTTCTTCAACTCCTTTCTTGCTCCTCGCCTTTCCTGACCTCTCCTGCTCTCCTCTCCCCTTCTTGCTCTCCTCCCCCACCCCCGGCCCTCTCCTCCCCCTCTCCAGCCCTCCACACCAGACCAGGGAGCTGCTGTTAGAAAGCAGGAACCCTCGTTCACATTCAGTGTTTCCCCAGGCGTAATACAAGGCTGCGCACACATAGCTTTCATCATCTCATATTTACAACCAGTGTAATCACTTAAGCTGATTACTGGGGTTCACAGAAGAAACAGTTTAATTTACCAGGCAAAAAATGATTAAGTCAACTCAATTGCTTTCAAAACCAGGAAACAAATTTAGTCTTGAATGGAAAAGAAAGCTTCACAATTATTTTCCATTTTTTGCTGCTCTTTAACTGGCACAACAAGAATTCAAACTTTGCTGCCAAAAAGGAAACATTTGTTTGATCTTAAATATGTATTTCATAACTTAATTTTCATGTATATATTTATTTTGCCATTTCTGGCCATCCTTGGATCCATAATGTCTCTGTGTTTACTTTGTAGATTACATCATCATCTGCTTGCTACACTGGAGGGTCTGGACCACTTCACAGTCAGAGTGATAACAACAAACACACAAACAAATGCCTACGAAAGTCAAATAGCCCAATCAAATCCAAATAAGATGCAGATGTGTGTATGTGTGTGAGAGTGTGTGTGTGCGTGTGTGGACGTGTGTGTGAACATGTGTGTGTGTTGCCATCACATACTGTACAATCTTATCAGTAGCACCTGTCTAGGGAGGATCACCCTTCCCAGCATGCACTGGGGTAGGAGCTCTTGCCTGACCCCTGACCTGCAGACATTCCAGTCCCATCGTGATCCATCTCTCCCTACACCCCCCCCCTCTCTCTCTCTCTCTCTCTCTCTCTCTCTCTCTCTCTCTCTCTCTCTCTCTCTCTCTCTCTCTCTCTCTCTCTCTCTCTCTCTGTCTCACCATCGCTCTTGCTGTCATTCTATATCTTTCCTCTCCCTTCTGCTCTGGGTGTTTCACTATTCGACTCTCTCTGAACACCTCCATTAACTCTGTTGTCTCTCTGTCTGTCTACCTGCCAGCCTGATTGTCCCCCATCCAGCCTGTCTGTCTTTCAGCCTGGTCTGTCTGTCCACCCCTCTGTCTGTCTGCCCACCTTTCCATCTCTCTGCCCACCTAGATTTCTGTTTGTACACTAGTCTGTCTGTCTGTCTGCCCCCACCTGTTTGTCTGTCTGTCTACTCACCTGTCTGTCTGTCTTTGTCTGCCCCCACCTGTTTGTCTGTCTGTCTGTCTGTCTGTCTGCCCGCCTAACTGTCTGTCTGTCTGTCTGTCTGTCTGTCTGTCTGTCTGTGTCTGTCTGTCTGTCTGTCTGTGTCTGTCTGTCTGTCTGTCTGTCTGTGTCTGTCTGTCTGTCTGTCTGTCTGTGTCTGTCTGTCTGTCTGTCTGTCTGTGTCTGTCTGTCTGTCTGTCTGTCTGTCTGTCTGTGTCTGTCTGTCTGTCTGTCTGTGTGTCCGACTGTGTTACCGTGTGACCTCACCTAGGCCGCCAGCGGCAGCGGGAATCGAAGGCCTAATCTGATCTCATCTGCCGCTCTGCGGTCACAGGAAATCGATGGCTGACCTCAAGAGGGCATTAAGACAGACGGTAAATGGGTTCCTCCTTCTGAAAAACCTTTCCACCTGCTCTCCCCTCCTCTTCTCTCCTCTCCTCTCCTCGTCCTGCTATCTCCTCCTCTCCTCTGTTCTTTTCTGCTCTCATTTTCTCCAGTTTTCTCCTTCTACTCTCGCCTCCTTTTCCTCTCGTCTCGGTACATCTGCACCTCTCCTCTCCTGGTCTCCTCTGCTCTTACGCTTACCCTGCTCTCATCCTCAAACCATCAATTAATACATTTCAGGAGAGAAGATGGGGGTAAGGAAACCAAAAATGAGTTTTTGGCATCTTGTTTTGTTCATAAAATGGCCAAAGCAGAGGCCATTATTTGCGAGGGAAGGAGAGGACCACTGGCGCCAGGGAGATTAGATTAGATTAGATTTCAGTAGCAGAAATTGGATTAGCCGCCATTAAGGATCTCCTCACACATACATTTATAACGCTGTGAAGGGGAGTGGGTACGTGGCCAGCACTCCGCTGGTTCACGCACGCACACACACACACATACACACACACACACACACACGGTACGAAGTACTGTATACTTTCAGTAGAGTGTATCTCCTTTCAAACAAAGTCTCAGGGTGTGTGTGTGTGTGTGTCTATAGCAGCCGTAGTAACTGGCGAAATAGGGAGAGAACAAAAGTTAGACATGTGGCGAGAAAGAGAAATGGAGTGTGAGCCATAGAATAAGAGTGAGTGAGAGAGAAAGAGAAAAAGAGAGGGAGAGTGTTACAAGACAGAAAAGAGACAAGCAGATATGGGCCAGAAATAATGCATTCTTCCTCCCAGAAAGGAAGATCTTTTATGCGTGTACGACCATCCTGCCAACCAGCTGACAAGAGGCAGAAGCTCATTTAGACTAACATTATTACTCCAGAACGTACGCACTCTTTCTCTCTTTCTTTCTCCGTCTCTCTCCTTCTCTTTCCCCCCAATCTGTCCTGTCTTTCATCGCTCTCTTCTCTCTGTATATGCGCTCTCTCTCTCTCTCTCTCTCTCTCTCTCTCTCTCTCTCTCTCTCTCTCTCTCTCTCTCTCCTCTCTCTCCTCTCTCTCTCCAATCCTTTCCTCCCATGCTCTGCTTACAATCAGGGAACATCTTAGCGAGAATGATTTAAAACATATGCATTCCCATTTAAAAAGCTAATGTTGGAATTAGGTGCCTCATTATGCACTAATCTGCAGCAGGGTGGAGGTTCAGTCAGGTTAGACCTCCGCTCCGCCTTTGAAGCGGCGTCTCACTGACGAGCAGAAGAAGAGAGGAGATGACTGGAGGATTAGCTTCCTCTCAGGAGGAGCAGCCGGGGCCAAGCAGTCCTGCTGGTCAGGACGGGGCCAGAGCAGACAGACAGGCAGACAGACAGGCGAGCAGGCAGGCAGGCAGGCAGGCAGGCAGGCAGGCAGGCAGGCAGGGCAAGGCAAGTCGGGAAGCAGGCAGACAAGTAGATAGACAGGCAAGGAGGGAGATGGATGGGTTGACAGAGCGACAGACCGGCAGGAAGACAGACAGACAGGCAGGCAGGGAGGGAGAGAGTGGCAGGGTGGATGAAACAGCTCCATCCATGTGTGATCTGTCCTAAGGCCACAGGTATACTTAGAGCAACATAGAAAGACACCCCAGTAAATATTTGGTCTAATGTCTGACTCCTGAACCACCTACGCTGCTGTCCCAACCGCCTAACCCCCCTCGCTCCCCGCCCCCCCAAAACCCTCCCAGTCTAAATTGGAGCTCTTGCTTGCCACACAGTCTGCTGTCACCGTGGTAACGTCACCGTGGTAACGCCGGCGAGCCAGGCGGTGTCGAGGCGTGATGGCCGGGCCCCTGCATCTGATAGGCTGGTACCGCAGCTCTGCGGCGGACGCATCTGTGGTCGGCTATCTCCTCGCTGACTCACACACACACACATATACACACACACACATCTGGGCCTAAATACATAGGCTCCCTGCTCTGTGCCCCCGAGGCTTGGTCTTCAAATGAGGGATAATTAGCCTTAGTTAGCTTTAATGAATGGCTAAATGTTGTGTTTCATTTCTGACGAGCAAAATAAAAAGCTGGGTCTTTATCAAAGGCCCCCGCCAAAGTTTCTGCCGGCTGGCCAACGCTGAGAGTCTGTGTTTATGTGTGTGTGGCTAAGTGTGTGTTTATATATGTGTGTGTGTGTGCGCGTGTGTGTGTAGGTGTGTGTTTGAGTGTTAGCGAGCTGTGGATAGCCCTAGCAGAACCAGGGCAGTGAAAAAGGGGGCCGAGGGGCCTATTAAAGATCAAGAGACTTCTGGTGGGATATTAAACATGGATCCTTACAGCCGGGACAGACAGCAGATGTCATTATAGTCCACTACAGTCGCACGCACGCACGCAACCTCACACACACACACACACACACACACACACAGGCAGAGGGAAAGACGTCTTATTTCGGCCGGAGCCTTGCATGTCCCCATCCGGTTACCAGAACAACAACAACCACCATGCTCTCTCTCTCTCAGTCGGCAAAGCACTTCCTGGACTTGGTGATGACATACCAGGAAGTGACGTCGTGGAGTCACGTGGTCTCTTTTCACCCACCACTATCACCTATGGAAAAACCTCAGGAATTCCCTGATGTTTTGAATCTGTTGTGCGCAAGAGATTTGCTGCGGCCCTCTCAGTGACTCCATCCATTAGAGCCAGAAAACCGTTTACTCGGATCTCAGATCAGTGTTGGAGAACAGCAGCTCCTGACATTCATTATCTTCATCGTTACCCAGCAGAGCTCATAAAGAAGGGCTTGGCAGGCGCGTTGAAGAAGTGCACTTTTACACACTCTACCTTCTCCCTTTAAAATAAGCGGTCTTGGCATCCGACTTCGAGAGGCAAGAATTCACACTCCCATTCCCCTCTGGTAAACCCCACCGCCCCCCCGCCAAACACACACACACAGCAACCATGACCCCCACCCCCCCCCCCTTCCCCCCACCCCGAGCAAAGCAGTACCTCAGCGGGCTTATCTGTACAGTTATTATAGCGGGGTTCAAACTAAGCACGCCCAAGTCGAGGGGGGGGGGATCAGGCAGGTGAACCCCTTCCCCCCATCTCTTCTCACATCATAACACAGACCACCCCCCCTCCCCTCACACACACACTTAGTTTTCATTCTGGAAGATAAATCGTCCACATCTCTTGGTCATGCAGGTGGTGCTGAGTGTCCCGGCCCGTGTCGGGGGCCTGGGACTCGGGTTGGGGGGGGGGGGGGGGGGGGGGGGGGTTGGCCCCCAATGGAGAGCCCAGGCCTGGGGATTTACATGGCTGGATTCCCCCTGGGCCCCCAGTCTTTCTGGAACTGTCCCAGGGTCTTACAGCGCCCCTCCCCACTTTATGGAGAGGCATAAAAATGATGTTAACACGGAGAAGGGGGGAGGGGCATGCAATAAGTGTTCTGAGGGTGAGGAGGGGTCTGCGGACCCCCGGGAGGCTTTGGGGGTGGGCTGGGGAGACGGTGGTGGCGGTGGTGGGGGGGGGGGAGTCAAAAAGGGGTTCATTCTATAAGTACTTCATAGGCTGTCTGGAACACTCTCTCCTCCACGCTGAAACAACATGTTTACCCCGCGGTCACATCACTGCTGGACGCACCGGCACGCTAGCACTACACAGGATGGACTGTAACACGCACACACACACACACGTGCGCGTACACACAGAAATGGTGTGACTGTGTCAACAACACACATCTTGCCTGCTCACTTTACATCACAGCTGCACATAGAGGGACACAGAGGGCGACCTGGCGTCTGCCACACACAGCCAGTCAGTCTGCTGTCTGGTGTGTGTGTGTTACGGCCCCTGGCCTGGGTTCCTCGTGCCCCCTCCCTCCCACCCCCCCACCCCCCCCAGGGCCAGGAGGGGCGGGGGCGGGGGGGAGGAGGAGGATCTAGGAGGAAATTGTCCTGCATGATTCTCTCTTTATATCTCATTTTCTCTACAAGTCTCTTCATCCCTGCCTCTGCTCTGGGAAAGTCAGGCAGGAAATCCCTCTCCTGTCTGGGCGGGAGCGCGCCTTCCCCTCGGCCCGGGGACCCTGGGTCCTAACGAGGCGGGAGCCAGCCTAAGACCCGGGGGCTTACGGGGCAGGCCTGCGGCGAGGTCGGGGGGATCACGGGCCCAATCCCCCAGAACGGGCTGATGACACGGGACTCAGCTCAGCCCGCTCTCTGGTTCCCCACCGCCGTGTCCGTCAGTCAGTCTCCCCTCGGAACTAGCGCGCCTCGCTGGTATAAATAGTTCTGTTCCACATCACAGGGCTCAGGGAGAGTGGAAAAAAGGAAGTGCGTTTGATGTGCGTGCAAGGGCGCTCCTGTTACGTGGGGGGAGAGGGGCCGAGGGCGTCCTGATCTCCTCCGAAAGGCCTGCGCTCTGTCAAACACCTGTCAGGCGCCCGGACAGACAGAGCGGCAGGTCCTAGTGCCCACATCACCCTCCCATCTCCTTTCCTTCCTCCTCTCCTCGCATCCCATCTCCTCCTCTCCTTCCCAGACATCCCCCCTTCTCGTCTGGTCCCCCTTCTAATCCCTCTCCTCTCACCCTACCCTGCTAGCGGGCTCTGCTGACATATGGCAGACATTTTCTTGTTGTTCTAACCTCCTCTGATGAGGGTGTAATTTCGGCGGCGGTTGCGGGGTCTTGGGAGGGGCTTGTGTTCGGCAGGAAACAACATCCTGGCGGCCGAGCGCCGTGCAGGTAGGGAGACGACACCCAGACGAGGGACTGGGATCCAATCCCCGGCCTCCACACAGCGGAGTGACCAAAATGTCTGAGGGGGGATCTCGAATGTCACAGATACAACACCTGGGACTGGTCAGACGCACGCCCCGGAGAACAGCTGGGATTGGTCAGAGGCACGCTAGAACACCTGGGATTGGTCAAATAGCCCTCAAGAGTTAGTCTGTTAGAAGTCTGGGAGCTCTGTGAAATTACAGGCAGGGTTGTGTGATGAGCCAATCCGACGGGGGCCTTTTACGAGGCTCTCTCATGCTGTCCACTCCGCCTCCCCCCCCCCCCCGCACACTGCTGTAGCGTGCTGACCTGACTGCTACCTTTATGAGAAGGCTCTACTTACTGTAAGTGCTCTGCCTCTCCCTGTATTTGTCTCTGTTTGGTCACACACACACACAAAACAGCAGCACGTCTGTACTCGCCACAGCGTGTGTGTGTGTGTGCGTGTATTGTGTAGGCGGGTGCGTATGAGTGTGAGCGCGTGCGTGCACGTGTGTTTATGTGTGCGTGTGTGTGCGCGCGAACGCCTGCCCGCCTCTGGACAGCAGTGGGTCAGAAGCCACAGCACTCTGAATCACTGGGGGCTCTAATTAAAAGCTGTGATGTCTCTATAAAGACACCGGGGCAGGAATGGAGGGAGTGGGGGTGGGTGGGTGGGTGGGGGGGATGGAGGGGGGGGGGGTCTTCTGAGCCGGTGCAACTGTGCTCCAGATGTTCTCCATACTGCCCGCCACCCCGCCACCCCAAACCCCCACCCCTCCGTCGGAAGCGGCCAACGCAGTGTGCGAGCGCGGGCGTCTGCGTGTGTGTGTGTGTTCCTGCCAGACTGAAAGCCAGCCCCACACGACCATTACCCCCCTGACGAGAGAGCGAGAGAGAGAGAGACAATGACATAGCGAGCGAGAGAGAGAAAAGGCCTACGGCTGACCAGACACCACGCCACAAGACGCCCTCATCTCCACGTCTCCCTGTCCCGTCCCCAGATCCAGACCCATGGAAGGGGCAGGACCCAGCCGGGGAACGCAACTGGGCGCTCACTGTGCAGAGGAGGCCCCCACCTGGTGAGCCCCGTCCAGACCGGGAGCCCAGCACACGCGGCTGCTGCGTGGAGGTGCCGTGTGAGTCCACACAAGGCAGATCAGTGAAGCCACAACGCTGCCAGGACCAGGCAGCCCGAGATGGAAAACACACCCCACCCCCCCACCCCCCCCCCCAACACACACACACACCCTCGCCTCTGTCTCTCCTCCTGCCTGCGAAAGACCAGATGACAATAATGTGGAGTGCGGAGCCCAAGCAACCGTCTTCCATCTCGCTCTCCCTCCCTCCCCCTCTCTGTCCTTCCACATATCCCCCTACTACTCACGCTCCTCCTGGTCTTTGAAAGGCCTCCACATGTTCATGGCTCATGCCTGTGGGATGACGATGGATTCTCCATCTAAAACCGGCATGGTCGGGGGGGGGGGGGGGGATTGTGTGTGTGGTGGGGGACAGGGGGCGGTTCAAATATTGCTCTCTGCAAGACACTCACTGACGAAATGACAGCGACCGTATTTTTGTTGGGTCAGAGAGCAGGGGCACTTAGTGGGGAGTTCATCAGACACTCCTCCTCCTCCCCCTTCCTCTCCTATCACCCCCCCCACACACACACCCACGCACACACCCACAACATGGAACGTAAGCAAGGCACTGATGAGTAGAAGAGAGGCGAGGAGAGTAGTGGAACGCAAGGAGAGAGGGGAGAGGAGAGGGGAGAGGAAAGCAGAGGACTACCGTCCAGAGGACTACAGAAGCCCCCGTCATCTTCCCGTGGAAGATTTAACGCAGCGAAAAGCGCTCGGGAAGGCAGAAAAATAAACTCTCAAAAGTTTGGTCAGGGAGAGTCAGCATAAAGAACGTGTTGATTGCCTGTGCAGACATGAGCTACAGTAATAACGAATTTCCATCCGGTTGGGAGACACGGAGCAGAGCTGTGGGTAGGAAAAAACCCTGATGTATGGCAGAGCCCTGACGGGCAGGGGGCCGGGTGAACCAGCGCGCGTGTTAATTTGTGACCGTGACCGCAGGGGTGACCATAACTGCCACTGGCCCCGGATCTCTGAGGGCCTGGCCAAGTCAATGACAGGTTGATGTGTCTTTACTCTGACCCATATTCCTTCCTTCCCCCCCCCCCCCCTCTCTCTCTCTCTCTCTCTCTCTCTCTCTCTCTCTCTCTCGCTCTCTTCCTGTCACTATTTTCCTCTCTCCTCTTTCTCTTCATCTTGTTCTCTCCCTTCTGCTTCAGAAAACGGTACCAAACATTCTTTCTAGCCCATTCTCACTGTCGCCCATTCTCCACAGTGTTTCATTCAGCTCATGTCTATCCAGTACAGCCAGTTCATGCCTATCTCCTCTGCTGTCGCCGGCTCATCTATACACGTCTTCTATTGAAGTATAGGCTCTGAATGTCTACGTAGCCTTGTCCAATCTAGTCTATTTTCATCGAGGCTAGGCTTATGTAGTCTAGTTGGTTGTCTATCCTCCTAATCTAAACCAGGTTGAAGGAGGCTAGGCTAAGCTAGGCTAGGCTAGGCCACTCCAGGCGCAGGGGGAGGAGGGGCGTTCCTGAGTCCCATTTAGCAGCCACTGTGTCAGTCCGGTGTAGCTGTCTAGTTAGAGCAGATTAGGCTGTGGCTCCTGTCACAACAGGCTGCTGGAGCACACACGCCCTCCTTCTGACAGAGCCTGGGAAAGCGCCCCACTGGCTGGGGAACTGATCCGGATCGGCGGCCATTTTCCCCCCCAGGCTCAGGGCTGTTTATCACCACCTGCTCCCGTCCAATCCGAACAAACGTCATCAAGCAGGGGTCCTTGTCATCCAGTCAGTTCTCTCAGATCCGGCTCTTTAAACTGGTGGGTGAGGCGCCGAGGGGGTTAGGAGCAATCCTAGTGTAGTCGTTTCAAAGTGGGGCTGTGGGTTGGCCCAGCCCTAAAGATTAGTCCTAGCCCAGAGACTGGGCTGTTCCGGGCTGTTCCGCAGAAAGACAAATATAGAGAAGGAGGCCGTGGCCTTTTGTAGGCTCACCAGCAGAGAGGGTTTCTCTTACACCCACGGGGGATCGATACAGGTAGGCTCATTATGGGCTGTCTCTCGTGTCTCGCCCTGCCCCGTCGCCATGGAGCGCTAGTAAGTCTTGTCCTCGTGTGGTTCTTCCGGACTGATCCGCCGTCACACGGCACCCCTCTCTGTCGGAGAACGCAGCCGACAGCCAACTGGAGTCCCAGCCGAACCGCGGCTCTCCGCTGCCCCACCACACCACGTTCCGGCTGAGAATCCGAAAGCCGGATTTGCAGACGGCCAGAAAAAATTAGCCGGCGCATTTTCAACGGTTTGTTGCCGTTGGACCTTACTCCCCTCAAATCCTACAGCGGGGATTAGGCTCAGATTAAGCGGGTGTTTCTGAAGCTTCAACATTTTAAGTTGTTTACACAACATATAATAGCAGTGACAGGGCAAGGGGGGGGGGTGGGGGGGGGCTGCTGGCCTGTTGACTGCGGGGGAAGGGGGGCGGGGGCCGGTAGTGGGGGGTCGGGGGTAGGTGGGGTGAAGCTGAGCGGAAAGAGAGAAAGAAAAAGGGAGATCAGGAAGAGAGAGAGGGAGAGAGACATAGAGAGAGAGCACTTGTCACATGTCTGTTTGTAAACCAGTGAGTCTGGCGACAGCACTGCCAGAGCGGCTACCATCAGCCTGGGCAGTGTGACGGCGTCCATATTGAGCAGCCTGAGGCTTCACACACACACACACACACACACACACAGCATCCCCATGTCCCCAGCTCGTCACATCTGTGACATCCCACGTCCTAGACATCCTCGGGGCTTGGCTCTCTCCACGTGTGCTTCAGTAAGGGATTAAAAAGGGAGAGATAAAGAGAGAGAGAAAGAGACATAAAGACAGAGATCATTTACTCTGCTGTCTGACCATGTGCGTCAGGGTTAAGCTGAGGGACATGGATCTGTAAATGACGTCTAGTGTTATTTAAGCACTGAGGGAAATACAAACCGGACGATCAGATAAACACTGCCATAAATAGTGCACCTATATACTGGGATTTCTCTTATTTCTTGTCTTCATTTAATCCATAGCAATCTGTATAGTCAGCTGTTATATTATATAAATCAACACTTATCCCAAATACTGGTGTCTGGTGTCAACCGGGGTTTACAGTAAAAATCTTTTTTCGGCTATTATTCAATTCCTCTAGAGTTCCAGTTGGTTTTCATGACCTCTTGTTAGATGCATATGTTTGTAAATGTGCTTGTTGTATGCATGGAATCATTTTATACAATGTATTTCGGTTGGCCAGGATTATCCTGGTTATGTCTGTGAGTTATATGAAGCTGGAAGAGTTGGTTTGAGGCCTCAGTCAGTAAAACTCTGGGACCTCAAGTCATGACTGTGGTCAAAGGCCGTGGAGGATATTCATAATAAACACAATCTCCATCCCTCTATCCACCCTCTGCTCTCTCCTTCGGGTCCCTCGTTCCTCTAGACCGCCATGACCCAGACACTCACTCGCTCACCCTTGTCGTCCTCTCACTCCAGCCCTCCCTCCTCCAACCATAACCCCGGTCACCTACAGGTCACGGTGTCTATCTGAACCGTCAAACACAGGAAAGGCTCCCTTTACAGTGTCCTGTGGGCAGGTCTCCAGACTGAGTGGACAAGGCCACCGTGGAGCCAGGCTGACAGAACCACCTCGCCTAGCTTTCTTGGCAACCTTCTCCCGCACAACTTAAATGGCTTACGTTTTACACGCTATTTATTTAAACGGCTTGACGGGGCCCAATCTCTGCTTTCACAGGCTTTCCACAGGGTGGTATTTTTCACAGGCAGTTAAGTGGGCAGCTAGGGAGTTAACCCCGCAACTTAAGGACCCAACTCAGCTTTATTAGATACCAACCTCCAAGGTCCATGACCCTGGGGTTTGCTAAGGTCTGACCCATCCAGGGGTTTATGCCCTAGACTGAGGATCCAGCTCCATCTCCCAGACCACCCACCCTTAACCCATCACCCAGGTCCAGTCTCCCAGACCACCCACCCTTAACCCATCACCCAGGTCCAGTCTCCCAGACCACCCACCCTTAACCCATCACCCAGGTCCAGTCTCCCAGACCACCCACCCTTAACCCATCACCCAGGTCCAGTCTCCCAGATCACCCACCCTTAACCCATCACCCAGGTCCAGTCTCCCAGATCACCCACCCTTAACCCATCACCCAGGTCCAGTCTCCCAGATCACCCACCCTTAACCCATCACCCAGGTCCAGTCTCCCAGATCACCCACCCTTAACCCATCACCCAGGTCCAGTCTCCCAGATCACCAAACCTTGCCCCATTACCCAGGTCCAGTTCCCCTGCTGCGGACTGATCATGGCCAATGACAGTGAGGACCTCTAGCTGACCTGTAGTGTTGTGGGACTTAGTCTCGAGCTAATCTGTCTCCAGGAAACCAGCCCTGACTCATGGAATGGCACTCAGACGAGACTACTGCCCCCCACGGTTAGTGGCATGAGAGAGGTGGACCTGGGGGGTGGTGGGGGGATGGGGGACTGCGGGGGGGGGGGGGAGGGGGGGTCCACAGTCTGTCTCCGCGGGACAGCTGAAGAATGGGCCTCCCAAAAATAAAATGAAGACAGCGCTACAACTCTCAATCATGGAGTTCGGCTTGGATAATTGATGCCAGTAACCAGGCGCAACAATGCCAGCTTTTAATTAAAGAAGACCATAAGACAGTTTGGAAAAGGTCAAGGAAGAAGGGATTAAATTAGGGGGGAAAACTTCTCTGAAATCCCAGAGAGGGGAATGGAATGAAATGTGCTGCACAATCACTGTTTCCAGTCCAAGAGCTGAGTGAACGATCGTCTAGCAGTCAGCAGAGACCATTTTGGTTTAGTTTAAGTTTATTTATACTCAGCAACTCACTAAATGATACTCTGTTTCAACATGCCGGCCCCAAAGATAGCCATTCAGGAGTAGGGGCAAGATTTTTTCCTGCTTCTGTAAAACAATGTTTTTTCTTAAGGGTTTTAATAGCCAATTTAACCACTTTTTTGTTTGGCCGGATACACACACACACACACATCCACACACATTCCCAACTGTAGTTCCGAAGTGGAGTCAAATGTATTTAAGTAAAGGACAACTGTTCTATTTCCCCTCTGCTAAACACTCCTGTATGAGGCCATCAATGCTAAATGGGCTGTTTGGGTCGTCTGAGCAAAACTGGAATACCTCATGAAAAAATATTTCCCTAGCTGTATTTACAGAAAAAAATATTTCCAGATTGTACGTCTTCTCTCTTAATGGCTGACATACATGGTGCGCGTACCGCAAATAACTTTGAAACGGAGAAGAGGAAACAGACATGGCCATTGAGGAAACCTGGAGTTCAAACTTTGAAGAATTCCACTGAAGAGAAGGGAGAGAGAAAGAGAGAGAGAGAGAGAGAGAGAGAGAGAGAGAGAGAGAGAGAGAGAGAGAGAGAGAGAAGAGAGAGAGAGAGAGAGAAAGAGCGAGATGAAGAGAGAGAGAGAGAAAAATATACCACAGTAAAACCTGGTGAGTTGGCTCAAACAAGGCCAGCCGTGGAAAAATACGGGTATTTTATGCATGAAAACGCTACTGTGTGCTTCACAACCCCAGAGGAGAGGAAAAGAGAAAGAGAGCCATAGAGGTAGGTTTGTGTGCGGCAGAGAGTAGGGTGGGTGGGGGGTAGGGGCTCCTGTGGGGCCCGGCGTGTGAGATCAGACCGGTGAGACCCTGAGAAGTGAAGCTGGTCGAGGGGGGGGGGGGGGGGGGGAGACTGTCAGGGTCCGGCCTTTCATACAGGACCCCTAACACGCAGGAGCCCGCGGCAGCGTGGAAGACATGAACACACACACACACACACCACAGCAGACATAATCCAGACTCTTACCCCTTCGGCAGTGCCTCATGGCCATTTTGCACCTGCGGGACTCTGCGATGGTAGGGCAGGGGATGGTGTCCTTGGGCGGCTTCTTGACAATGTGCCGCGTCCGGGTCTCCAGGCCCCACTTGAAGCCGCAGGTCTTGTTTCTCCTGGTGCAGCTCCCCCACTCGCTCCACTGACCCACCTGGCAGCCCTCTGGAGGGGGACGCAAGAACCGGGTCATGAGTTCCCTCTGGGATGGAACAGTGCCTTTACTAGGTTCCCCAGATGTTCTTGAGGGAGAACCCTTTTTTAGATACCCTTTTTGGTTCCGGTAGACCGTCGATATAACAGCATGTTTTTAGATGTTCTGTCTGTGATGGTGTTTCAGGTGTGCTATGGTAATGTTTGATTTCAATGTGTTGTATTGGTGTTTGAGGAAATCACTGTTACATTATGTTTCAATCCTCACTGTGATGGTGTTTCGGACACATTGTCAGATGGTGTTTCTCATCCCTCTCACCTCCACACTCCATGGTCTCCTCCAGCGGGGCAAAGCCCTCGGGGCACTTCTCGTAGCAGCGCCCTTTGTGCAGGTAGAAACCCGACTTACACTTGGTGCAGAAGTCTTTGCTGAAGCAGGACTCACAGTTGTCTATCCTGCATCCTGGTGGAGAGAAAGAGTGAGAGAGAGAGAGAGAGAGAGAGAGAGAGAGAGAGAGAGAGAGAGGGAGAAAGAGAGAGAGAGAGGGGGAGAGAGAGAGAGAGAAAAGAGAGAGACAGAGAGAGAGAAAGAGAGATAGAGAGAGAGAGAGAGAGAGAGAGAGAGTTAAAAACCACAGTACAGTACGGCACAACGAGCTCGTCTAGGAAAGTCATTTAAACTGCAGATGATGGACGGATAACCCCCCCGCCCATTCCCCCCCCCCATTCCCCCCCCCCCCCCCCCCCACCCCAATACCGTCTGCAAACACCCTGTGAATCATGTGCCCCGGGGGCTCGGCAGTATTTTAGCCCTTGTTTAGCCCGACAGGCAGCTTTTTGTGTTGGGGGGGGGGGGGGGTAACGGGGGTATATGAACAGTGATGGAAGGTCACCTTGCCCTGACTTCTCTCCGCACAGCCAAGATGTGACATAATGTTGCTTACACTCCGGCATTTCAGTCCACGGAGCGTCCACAAAGAGGAAACGGCAGATAAGTCATTCTAATAGTCCACATTCCTCCCCGTGTTCGACAGTAGTTCATCTGGCGTTCTTTACATGCTCCTCGCTTTAAAGTCTGGATTCAACCCGTACGGCAGGGTCCTCCGCTGTTCCTTCCCCCTGTCGTCTGTGTTCAATGCCGGGGAATGTCTCGCCCCCAGCCGTCGGTGGAGGTCCTGAGTGTGCTGTGTCACGGTCGGGTGAATGTGTTGGACTCAAACAAAAACACGCCACCCACTGCGTTTGCTCTCGCCCCGTCAAAGTGTTATCAGACACGGCAACACTGGAGAGGAGCAGGATGGCTTTTAGTGATTACAGCGTTTGGCAGGAGTGGGAACCCCTGGGTTTTGTGTGCGCGCCGCCTCCGAGGTTCGGCCGTGATTTGTGGGGTGGGTGGAATGAGGAGTGGGGAGGGGGGGCGACGAGGGAGAGGACGGGGGGGAGGGAGGACTGTGCGAGGAGTAGGTGAGTAATTGGTAAAAGGAGGTGGATGAGGGGGCGGCGGGGGGGGGGGGAACCCAAACATTCGGATCCCCCTGCCAGACGCGAGCGCCGATGTGTTCAGTGAGGAACGCATCGCTGCACTTATCATCCCACGCCCCACCCTGCTTGCCGAGTGCGTGTGCGTGTGTGTGTGCGTCGATCACAGCGGACATGTCACCAGACTGTTAGCCTCCACATAGCCCTCTCAGACGGGGCTAAATTACAGCAACGGAGGCGTGGCGGGCGACACACAGGGGCCCCTGATTAAAAGGTGGCTCCCTGGGCTGTCTAATTTATGAAGCTGCTCAGAAGCCCCAAGTGGCAAGATTACCCAATAGGGTGTTGGGTAGCCACAGCCTCCATCCCTGTGGGGTGTGTGTGTGTGTGTGTGTGTGGGGGGGGGGGGGTACTGGAGGCAGGCGGGCTCCGGGACCTGGGTGGTTCTGGGGGGAAAGGGGGGAGGTTTCCCTCCAGGACTTCCTCCAGCTTGCTACTGGGATTTTCCAGGTAGGTAGACCTCTGGCCCTCAACGGTTTCTGCGCGGTAACCCTATATCGGGGAATGGGTGTTTCCACAAGTGTTTGTGTGTGTGTGTTTGTGCCTGTCGTGTGTGGTGCAGTGATTATCCACATGTAGCACAAACAGAGACAAGGCCTGCTCTTTGATCTGTGACCCTCTGAAGGCCCAGAGAGCGTTCTCACAATCACGCCCCTAATTACACCATCTCTCTGTAAACATCTGGCCCTCTACCACCTCCTCACCTCCCCCCCACTCCCCCTTCTCCCTCCTCCTCCCCTCCATGCACCTCTTACCCTGGCTCGGTCTCCCATCTCTCCCCGCTCCACCTCATCTCCCCCCCTCTCCGCCTCCACATTCCAGCCAAAATAGGGGGTGTCCCCCCCCTCCTTCTCCTCCACCACCCCCCCACCCGTCTCACTTTGAACCCCTAAGTATGGCCTCTCTCTGCCCACTCACTCTGCTCTCTCACGCTTCCCAGACCAGCCTAAACAATCCACGCACGCACGCACACACACACACACATCCACGCGCGCACAAACACACAGATACGCACACGCGCGTACATACAAACACACTCCACAGCGAGCTGGAGACACGCCCACATTGCTGTGGACCCTGTGGCATACCTTCTTAAACCACAGACCTCCCCTTCCTCCTCTCTCCTGACAGGACACAGCCCTCCTCTTCCTCTCTCCAGACCAGACACAGCCCTCCTCTTCCTCTCTCCAGACCAGACACAGTTACACAGCGCTGGTGAAGCCGTGTCAGAGAGAGAGATGGGGTGGAGCAGGGAGAGATGGGAGACCAGGCAGAGTAAAGTTTCAAACAAAACCTTCAACCAGGAAGCTACTGGTCCGGGGTGATTTGTCTATATAGGGTTTCAGATAATAGATGAGGCCATGCAAAACAGATGACCCGGTTTGTTGAGGGGATGCTGGCTCGGGGTCAGAGGTCATTCAGAAAAGGGAGGAGGTCCTAAACTAATACATCCCTGTGTCAGGTTATCAGTCCAAGGGCTGTCTAGGACAGCAAGGGGCTATCTGTCTCTGGGCTGCTGGAGATATGCAGAAACTCCCACGGGCTTCTGAACCAGACTACCTCGCTACCCACACCCATCCCTAAACGCAGCCCTAAGGCCTGGTCCTAAACCCAAGACCCAAGCCCACAACCATAAACCCCAGGCCCTAGACCCAGCCAGGTCAAACCACCCCTGCCCTCCTCCCCCGTGAGCCCCCAGCCTGTGTGTGGTCAGAGTTCTCCTCGGTACGCAGGATGGGATTAACCTCTGCTAGACATCAGCATGTCTTCATCGAGGTGCCTCCGGCAGACTAATGAGAGATAATGAGGTCATCAGGCCCTGGACAGGCTCCATGTTCCCTAGCTCTAACCGCATTACTAACCGCATTACTAACCGCATTACCAGCATCGTCATCTTTATCAATGTCAAGAATAATTGTTACTGCTACGATGGTACTGACTTGGCAGGTCAATCTCTAAGCCAGTCAGCCAGTCAGCCAGCCATCTATTTATCAAACCAATTAGCCGCCGAGCTAGCCAGACAACTTGTCAAGACGGCAATGCATCCTACAGCCAAACAGATGAACATCCACTCATCCATCTATTTATCCAACGATCCATCCATCCAGGCAGTCATCCAACAACAAGTCATCCAACCAGCCAGTCAGCCAGGCCAAGTTCAGTAGGAAACAGCCTGATAGGCCCACATATGCTGTCACTTAAACGTATTCAAACAAATAGGAAATGATCTAAACCGTTAATCACCGTTCAAAGACCCAAACCGTCTTTCACAGTCCAAGAGTGGTGAACTACAGAGACAGAGGGGGGGGGGGGGGGGGGGCGTTGGGGCGAGTTGTCAAGCCAATCAACAGTCGGCAGAGTCCGGACTGCCGAGCGGAGCGGGGCCTGAAGTCAGCTCGCTGGGCCGCAGACGGCGGCCATGTTCCTCCAGCCCCTGGCACGGCCGGCCAGGAAAACCAGACCTGTTTTTCCAGCCCCGCTCTCCAAGCGCCGGTGTCACCGAGGGGAGCTCTGCTCTACCCTCACTTTCACTCTCCCTCTTCCCCCCCTCCTCTCTTTCCTCTCTCTCCATCCATCTCCGGGCCCGTGGGTCTTGGCCTGCTCCGGGATGTCACATCCGCCCATCTCTCCCGGCTCGCCACGCCGTGTGGAGCCCTGAGTGGCAGCAGGGCAGGTCAGGGTGCAGGGCTCCCATGCTCTCTCTCTCCCCTGTGGTTGGGGGAGGGGCGGGGGGAGGCGGAGGTGGAGGTGGGGTTCGGCTCGAATGCTCCTCGGCACCGTAGCGCTCGGAGGGGGTCGACTCGTGGTGGTGTTGCTGTCACTCAGCAAGAGACCCGGAGGGCAAGGGGCGAGAGGAGAAGGAGGGGAGCGCTACGAGGTGAGAGAGCGAGAGGATGTGATATACGGGAAGAGGCGCGACGTGCACGCGCGGGGGGGGGGGGTGTACAGAGAAAAATCAAGAGAGAGAGAGAGAGAAGCGGGAGAAGGGGGGGGGGGCGAGGGTTTGTCAGGTAACACTCCTTCTGGGCCATACTTCGAGAACAGGCCGGTCAGCCAGCTAACAAACCCAGGCTAACCAACCCCCGCGTTCGTCGATAGCTTGGGCTAGCAAGCCTGGGTTTTCAAAGCCTCAGTTAGCCAGCCTGGAGTAGCTAGCTGGGGTGCATTCATCCTCCAGCCAGCAGGCAACACTGGCGGCGGGCAGGCGAGTGGGTGGATAGATCGAGACAGCCCGTCCACGCACACCACGTACAATTACACAGTGTTTTCGAGGCGGGCCCCGCTGCGCTTCAGCCTGGGCCACACGTCCCCTGAGCAGGGCTCGGGTTGGTGTGTCCATTGTATTGTCTGGCAGATCTGGTTATGCGGTCTGCAAAGCTGTGATGATTAACTGTCCTTTTGGTAAGATGCTACGGCCAAAAGCAACTGGTCTTTTTCTCTGGTTAGAATGTGCAATGGAAATACCCACAGGCAGTGACGGAGAGAAAGGGAGAGATACACTACAGAAACAGCGAGCAGATGCCAGTTCTGCCAATGCAGCTCTTGGGGCATTATGGGTAAGTTCCTGTACAGCCCTGGAACCTGATTGGCTCGCAGAACTGACGAGTGGCTGCTGTCCACCTCCACCACAGCTCCCATGATGCACTTTAAAGCCAAACAGTCTCACAGAGGTGTACCCGTTTGGACGTAGAACACAGAGAAACACTACACGGTAATACAGGCTTATTTAGTAACATATTTTTTGTACGAGAGAGAGACCCAATAAAAATAATTCAGAACTGGAAATTAGAAAGTGTAAAAAAATATATAAAGTACCGTGCAAAAGTCTTAGGAACAATAAAAAAAAAAGTTAAGGAAACATGCTTTAAGAAATAATGAAATTTAACAGAAAGTTTTGCAAAATTGCACTTTTATACTGCTGCACAAATTATATTACATATATACAAAAAATTCTATTACATATATTTCTTTGATTAAATGTTGCATTCAAATCTGATACACTTAAACGCCGCCCTCGAAAAAATGCATCAACATCAAATTTAGATTTACTATAATTATTATTATTTTTTTTATACAAATAGGTACGGTAAAAAACTTTCTGCATCACTATTAGTATCTTCATCTGCCTCCTCACCGACGAGACACCAGAGATGTCACCTACTAATTAATAAACTGCTTTGCGCAATTCCTGTGTTGTTCTTAATTACAAATTAAATAATAATAATAAAAGCTGCCCTCGTGTACACACCGCCCTCATCGAAACATGTAATTCAAGAAAATCTGTAGCATTTAATTGAAGAAATACAGTATAAGATTATTATTTGTGTAAAAAATCTTGGGTGCCCAAGACTTATGCACAGTACTGTATATATTTTGTTAGTGTGTGTGTGTGTTTGTGTGTGTGTGTGTGTGTCGGCACATTCGGCAGGAGTTCACATTAGTGAAAGGACCCCCAACTAGAAGCCTGATTCCCAACAAGGGAGCTAGGAGGATTCAGTTATCACTGCAGATCCTACCTGCTGGGCATCTGTCTGACACCCCAGAGACCGCTTGGCAAAGAATCAGCTTGCTCCACCTTTAGAGGCAGGAGAGGTGGCCCATGTCAAACATCCCCCCTCAGCTGCTGAGAGGAGCGCTGGCACACAGGCCTCGAATCCACATCCAGTAGAATATACCCCCCCCCCCCCCACCTCTGTCTCTGGCTTGCCTGTACCCGGTCAATCCACAGAACATTCTGGAATGGGATAAGATCACACAGACGGACTTAGCTGTAATAACACGCAGCTGCTCCCTAAGTGATTTCAGAGGCCAGGTTTTGAAAGCCCCCCAGATAACAGAGATGTACTGCCACGTTCCCGGTGCCTCCGGAGGGGGCCGGGGGGAGCACACCACCCTCCTATAGCTCCACCGGGGGTGCGGGGGGGTAGCCCTAGTGCCAGACTCCATCCCAGCCCCCCAGCTCCAGCCTCCACAAAATGCTGCCCCCTCCCCCCCGCCCCCCCAAATGCGGTGTCAGCCTCTACAATCATCCTCCGGCGGCCTCGCCGATTAGCCGGACAGCCCGGGGCCGGGCAGAACCGTCCCGTCAGGGTCAGGCACGGCAGAGGAACAGCGCTCTCGCAGGACATGACGGACAGCGGGAAGGTCAAGCTCCGAAGCGGGATTACGGAGTCACGGAGCGGAGCGGCCGTCGGATCAAAGAGGGCCCGGGCTCCAAGACGTGATGCTCCGTGACAACGGCCGGAGTCAGATCTGGGAGCAGCGCGTTCCCACTGGCACTCAGATTAACCAGCCGCACGTCAGTAGCGCTCAGCGTCAACCCGGTACAGAAGGACGGACGGATCGAGGGGGGGGGAGGGGGGGGGGGGAGGGGGGGAGGGAGGGGGAGGAGGCGGAGGGGGGGGAGGGAGGGGGAGGAGGCGGAGGGGGGGGGAGGGGGGGGAGGGGGGGGAGGGGGGGGGGAGGAGGCGGAGGGGGGGGGCAAACAAGACGTCTTTCTCCTCCAATTTTCCCTGACTTCGTCAGATAGGGTGAAATGACTGCAGGGCCTTCCGTCTCCGGCTCTGTTGTGGGGAGGGAGGATGAATGTGTGTGTGAGGGGGGGGGGGTTAGGGTACTGAGTGTGGTGGAGGGGGGAGGGGTCCAATTGATACCAGAAGTTTAGCAGCAGCCAGGCCTGTTGAGTCTGTTGGGAGCCATCTCACCAGGACAGGGAGAGGGTGCAGACATCTTAGCGTGGAGGTGAGAGGGCTGTTTTCAGTGTCTCTACAGTAACAGTGGATTTGTATGCATGCACGTGCACTCATACGTTTGTGAGTGAGCGTGTGTGTGTGTGTGTGAGAGACTGTGTGTGTGTGTTTGAGTGTGTGTGTGTGTTTGTGTAGCATGTCTGCAGCCCTGGGCCAGGAGGTCCAGGCCTCTCCTCTGAGACTACGTTTCAGCGCGTCTGTCAGGAGCTTGGCTGACATCCCCTCATGGGTTCAGGTTCCTCTCCTCTCACATGAAACCCTTCGCCAACACCTCCAGGCCTAACACAGCCCAAACACACCCACTCTCCCAGACCAGAGGAGGACAGGAGAGGAGACGTGTAGAGATGAGGGGAGGGGAGACGTGTAGAGAGCAGGGGAGGGGAGAGGAGACGTGTAGAGAGCAGGGGAGGGGAGAGGAGACGTGTAGAGAGCAGGGGAGGGGAGAGGAGACATGTAGAGAGCAGGGGAGGGGATAGGAGATGTGTAGAGATGAGACGTGTAGAGAGGAGGGGAGGGGATAGGAGAGGAGATGTGTAGAGATGAGGGGAGGGGATAGGAGAGGAGATGTGTAGAGATGAGGGGAGGGGAGAGGAGACGTGTAGAGAGGAGGGGAGGGGATAGGAGATGTGTAGAGAGCAGGGGAGGGGATAGGAGAGGAGATGTGTAGAGATGAGGGGAGGGGAGAGGAGACGTGTAGAGAGGAGGGGAGGGGATAGGAGATGTGTAGAGAGCAGGGGAGGGGATAGGAGAGGAGATGTGTAGAGATGAAGGGAGGGGAGAGGAGACGTGTAGAGAGGAGGGGAGGGGATAGGAGATGTGTAGAGAGCAGGGGAGGGGATAGGAGATGTGTAGAGAGCAGGGGAGGGGATAGGAGATGTGTAGAGAGGGGAGGGGAGGGGAGGGGAGGGGAGGGGAGAGAAAACGAAAGGAGGGGATAGGAGAGGAAAGGAGAGGAAAGTAAAGCAGAGGGGTAGGGGAAGGGAGGGGAGGAGGGGAGGAGAGGACAGGAGGTGGTTAGAGAGGAGAGGGAGCCATTTCAAATAATTGGATTTCGGTATTATTCTTCGCTAGGATTCATGGGAATGTTGTTGTTCCCTGTGTTATAGAAAGTACAACGTTGGGCATGTGTGACTAAAGGTGTCTGCTTCAGGTTAGGGAGGCTAATGGAACTGCTGGGAAGGATGTGGAGAAAACACTCCATCAAACTCAATCCAACACAGAGACGGTGGAAACGGACGGATGAAAATGTCTAATGTGAACGCTGGAGCTGTTCCCCTGTAATTCGTCTAGGCAGGTTTATGGTTGTAAAAGAATGAGATCACATATTAGCTTGCTAAGGGCCTCGGAGCCAGGCGTGTTTGAGACGGTCGGTTGGGTGATCGTGGCAGCGCTGGCCACGTCCTTGTTCGGAGACGCGGACAGTTCCGAAGCTTCCGCGAACAAAAGAATCTGGGCGTTTCGAACTTGGAACGACCGCACGTCTCCCTTGTCTATCTGAAAGCCTTGTCTATCTGAAAGCCCTCGACTCTGGCTGCGGTACTGACCCGCTAGGCTACGGGTTCGGAGGCCCCGGCCTGGCCCTGAACCCTGCGGGAGACGGAGTCCGTGCTCGCCCCCCCCCCCCCCCCCCCCCCCCCCGAACAACCACGTGTGTGATTGCATCATCCGTTAAACATGTACGGCATGTTCATCCCTTCTGGTTAAGCTGCCGTGACCAGACCATAAATCTAGAGATACCGAATAGGGGATAGTACACAGGGATGAGGAAGGGGTGGGGGGGGGGGGCAGGAGAAGTAGAAGAGGACGGAGGAGGAGAGGAGAGCGAGAAACAGGACGGAGCCGAAAGAGCGCGAGGGCGGAGGAGGTCGAGATGAAGGGAGAAAGAGACGGAGGGGCGAGACGAAGAGCGAGGGAGCCCGGTGAAGAGAGAGAGAGAGGGCGGGGACAAGGGTGAAAGAGAGCGGGGGAGTAGGAGAGGAGAGGAGACACGGTGTGGGGTGGGGGGGGGAGAGAGGAGAGGAGAGGCAACGATGGGGGGGATTTTTTGGTGCGCGTCGACTTACGGGAACACATGTTGATCTCCGGGGTGCGCATGCCGTAGTATCCGGAGGGGCAGGCGTGGAGGCACTCGCCGTACTGACGCATCCTCTCGCGCCGCAGGTACAGGAAGAGCTTGGGCTGGCAGTTCACGCAGCCGTTGTCCTTGGAGCACACGGAGCACCCCTTGCAGATAGGGTAGGCCCCATAGCTGGCTGTGGAGAAACACAGGGGCCAAGGCAGGGATGTTAGGGCACACAAAACAAACGCACGCTGCAAGCCTAAACAACACGAGCTCCGCCACTTAAACACAGTACACAACGTCGACTTGTTTCGTGTCACAATTTTCACTCATGCTACTATCCCTTGGATTCCACTCTACTCAAGAGACTGAAATCAAGCACGCCCAAACGTGTTTGCCAGTATTAGCTAAGACTGCTTGTCTGGGTCAGCAGGGAACGATGTCTCAGCATCTCCTGGGTGGTACAGCAGGGGATGAGAGCCCTGTGGACGACCTCCCCCACAGGGATGAGGGGGTCATCTTGAGGCAGCCGACTCCTCCAGCAGAGACCACATCGCACGGCGGTTGAACCCGAGTACAAGGGGAACAGGCGGGAGAACAGGGGAGCCTCTGATTGCTGGAGCGCTGGGCCCCGTTCAACAACAATTTGTAAATTCAGGCAAACTCTGGTTCCCCTCTCGCCGCGCCGCGCTCTGGCTGCGAGCGCCGCTCGCCGTCTTCGAGGACAGACGCTCGGAAGACCCTGACCACACGGGCTCTGGGGCGCCTCGGGTTGCCGTGGGAACGCCAACGGAGCCCGTCCAGCCCATAATAAGCGGGTGCCTTAGTGCACGACTCCTCGGCGTTCCGTTTACAGGAACACGTCCTTGGGCGCGGACGATCGCTGTGGATGAGAGACACAGCTATTGATCCCAGCCAAGGTTTAAATGTCAGGGAGAGAGATAGGGTAACCGCTCTCTCTGAGAGACCTACCGCCGAGCTGGACGGAACACCATGGAGGGAGGGAGGGAGGGAGGGAGGGAGGGGGGGAGAGGGAGGGAGGGGGGGGAGGGAGGGAGGACAATGGGAGACAGCAAAGCTTGTTCCTAAATTGGCCCTGACTCCCCCTATTATATATCCGCGAGCAGGTCCACCCGGGCAGACCCAGATGCTGAGTGGCCTCGCCGAGGACAGCAGCTAGGAATTCTGGAAGAAAAAAAAGAAACGGAGCGCCATTGTCTGACTTGGATTCATCCATTAGAGGACATGGGAAGAGAGAGAGAGAGAGAGAGAGAGAGAGAGAGAGAGAGAGAGAGAGAGAGATAGAGAGAGAGAGAGAGAGAGAGATAGAGGGGGGGGGGGGGTGGGGGGGGATGGGTCTGCAGCCAGACGCCACTCAGTCTGCGAAGCCGGGGGAGAGAGAGTGGGATTTAACTGGTCATCAGGATGTGTGTGTGATCGTCTATGGGATTAGGACTACCATACCACCTCATCCATCTCACACAGATTACCATGGCCTGGGTCCATTACACACACACACACAAACACACCCCACACACATCCAGACACACTTAAAGCCTCGCCTACCTTTCCATCCATCACTTCTGTCCACGGTTGAAACATATCTCTCTCTCTTTCTTCCCATCAATATCTCTTTCCCTCTCCTGATTTCTCTCCACCGCACCGCTCCTCACACACTCTCTCTCTTCCTCAATCGCTCTCCCTCCTCTCTCTTTCCCTCCCTTCTTCACTGGGGCTATTTACAAGGCTCTACAACGGCTCCTCTCCCCCCACGATCACCCAGATTCTCCCTCGAAGCCCCCGTCGGATCCAGGTCTAACCGTGG